>NW_015172036.1:159912-181365 GCF_001447785.1 Gekko japonicus | reverse complement strand
TTTTTCGGGGGGATTTAAACCCCCCCCCGATTCCCCCCCCCCACATTTAAGATTTTTGTGCACATGTGGGGACTGCCCCACGTGTGCACAAACCTCCCTCTGCCCCCCAAGTGCCCCCAAAGTGCAGATATAGATATCCGCACGGAGGGGGCAACTTGGCTATTAGTATAAGGATGTGTCTTACATCACTGAGGTATTTTTTCCACCTCTTATGTAATGGAATGCATGAAGTTAATTTCCCATATTATGATGCTACCACAGTTGCTGCTGATTCCATTCTTGCACTGAACTGGTATGCATAGAAGTGCTCGGCCTCTAAAGCATTACAAAAAATAAAACAAAACTTTTATAAAGTTTTCAAATAATACTGACTGGGCAGGAGTAGGGTCATTCACAGTGCAATGCTAAGCAGGGTCACACCATTCCAAGCCCCTGCCTGGTGGAACTCTCTGACAGAGAACATCCAGGCCCTGTGAGATTGTTACCTTTCCACAGGGCATGTAAGGTGAAGATGTTCCACCAGGCATTTGGTTGAGGACAGTGATGGGACAACACGTAATCTGGCACTCTCACACCCTCCATTCTCTGCAACCCCCCCTAGTAGGCTTGTGGACGCTGAATTCCCCCCCCCCCCATCTTGGAATGGATTGTTTTATTTGTTGATATACATTTTATGTATTTTATTGCTGGTTTTTAACTTTATTTTTTTATTGTATTTACCTTTGTTGTAAGCTTCCCTGAGCCCTGCTTGCAGGGAAGGGTGGCCTAAAAATCTCATAAAATAAAATAAATAAACGAATAATCAAATTGACATTAGCAGACTTAGAAGGGTGCACATTGTCCAACAGGTGCCCATGACAATCAAAGAACCATATTCTAATATGACACTCAAAATGTCCATGACACTCAAAAACCTATATTCAATACATTTCAATACATTCAGTCCCATTTATTCTGTTTTAATTTCCTACAGCTTGTCAAGGGCAGTTCTTTGGGAAGCATAGAAAGTTTCAGAGGGAGGGGAGAGCAGGAGAGCCCTATTACATGAGCAGATATTTGCTCATGGTTTGGTGGATACAAACTGGATAAGGTGGAGGAACCTCAGACTTGTTTGCTTATCAAACAACATGGTTTTGAAACTGTGCAGTATAGCAAGTTGCTTTAAAATACATGCTTCAAAACACCACAAATACATTTGCTAGGGCCAAAAAGAAGTTAACCTTTCATGCTGTTTAGCTGCATAGATTTCCGTATCTCCATTTCTGTACTCACATACATCTTTATGCTGCAAAAAAAGTTTCAATAGGCCCTATTCTTCTGATACATTCAAGAAGCTGGGGAGAACTAAGCATTGATTCATCTTACTGAAAAGATGAAAGCATTCACTTTTTCAATGCAGGTGTTTTGAACTTTCTTGGCCAGGTCATTGATTTAGCATTCCTCTATAGGAAATGCCTGTTTTCATAGAGATATTGGCTGTTATGGTGAGGTCTGATAAACAATGTTAAAATAGTATGGACTAAAAATATGGTCATGATATATACCTATGATGTATTTTTTCTAAGATATCTGTTATCCAGATCAGTCCCTGTATTAGGCCTGTCATGTAAGAGTGTCCCCTATACATGTACAGCCAAGAGATAAGTCCAGGAGTGAAAAGGAATCTTTTGGTCTGTGGTATACAGAACTCCCAGTTTGACATGCACTTTACTGGCAAGTAACTTGTATTAACCTAAACAAGATACAGACTAGAAAATGAGGAAATCAATATGAAAAAGGAATAAAGGGGCAAGTAACTATATCATGAGAGTCAATAAAAATCAATTACTTTGTACCAACCTAATACATGATTGTATTTATTTAATCTAGACACCCAATTACAATTATGTTTATTCCAAAATGCATTCCTCCAACTTGTCTAGTCCAGAGCAAACCAACCTGGGGAAAGGAAAGAGTTCTAGGAAGGGTACTGGTTTGGGTGGTCCAGATCTTTCTTACTTAGCAGAGTGCACTTGGCTTTAACTCAGCAGTGTCTACCATGTGCTTGCAAGACTACAAAGTTACACAGAGCCATGTTTCAGTTTGAAACAAAATAAACTATTTTATTATAGAAATACATGCTCAATAGTGCAGGGTAAGGATATAGAGAGTACTCCTATGCTACCTAACTAGGGGATGGATGTGGATGCTGCAAGGCATCCTGCTTCTCCATCTTGTGTGCATGGAAGAGAGAGAGAAAAGAGGAGATGGAAGGAAGTCGCTTTTCCCTAAAGAGTGTTGATCTACACTTCAGAGTAAATGGGGAGTAGAGTAGAATAAACAGTAGAGTAAACAGGAAGATGCTTAGTGTTTGTCTATTTGCCTGCAACTCTGGTCACTTGCTGGAGGCTGAGACAGTGGGACATCCCATCTGGTACTTCTAATAAGAGTCAAGGGGTTGTCTGAATTGGGACCAAAAGGTGTGGTGGGATAAATGGGAAAGGTACCTAGGGAAGAAGGAAAGGAGTCCCTAACCAAGATTCAGCAGGCAAGGGCTGGCAGATGGTAAGGTGATCCAGCCCTGAATGGGAAATTGAAATGCTAAGAGAAGGTAAATGAGTAAACAGGATATGAAGAATTAATCTCAGGAAGAGAAGCAGAATAGGAGAATTGAAGAGGAAGGGTCCTATGATTTCATGCTCATGATGATGGGAGATAGTTCAGAAGGGAATCACCTATAAAAATGGGCTTGCAGTGCTCTTCTTGTGTATCTGAGTACCAGTGGAGGAAGTTTGTTATTGGGATCTGCACTGGCAAAACTTCAGAATCTAGCTGCCCATTGCTGAACTTTGGGTCATGCACCAACTGGTTCTCCATTGGATCTGGGACCCTATTGATGCAAGTTTATGATCTGGCCTGTGACAGGATAGTTCCTATTGCCCTGTGGTAGAACAGGCAGTTGAATATGCATAGGAAACATACCTAGGATATGTGAGAATATCAACACAGAACTACTGATAGGAGTTGGGCAAATGGTCTTCCCTGAGTTTTTTATTGTATCTTCAGGGAACTGCCTTTGCAAAGGCGATTTCTGTAGCTTTATTTATCCTGGGTCAGGATCTATGGCCAGAAATGAGTGAGTCAACCTTTTCAGTGAGTTATCTACCATGACTCCAAGATCTCTCTCCTGGTCAGTTATTGTCAGTTCGGACCTCATCAACTTATATTTATAGTCAGGATTTTTGGCTCCAATGTGCATTACTTTGCACTTGCCCATGTTGAACTTCATTTGCCATATTGACACCCACTTCTCCAGCCTTGACAGATCCCTCTGGACAGCCTCACAGTCCACCCTGAACAAACTCATCTGCAAACTTAGGCACTTCACTGCTTACTCCCAACTTCAAATCATTAATGAACAAGTTAAATAGCACCAAACCTAGTACCAAGCCCTGCGGTACTCCACTGCTTACCACCTTCCACTGTGAAAACTGTCCATTTATACTGTTTCCTATTACTTAGCCAGCTTTTAATCCACAAGAGGACTTCTCCTCTTATCTCGTGACTACTGAGTTTAGTTTTGAGCCTTTGATTAGGAACTTTATCAAAAACTTCCTGGAAGTCGAGGTAAATAGCATCTATTGAGTCACCCTTATCCACATGTTTGTTCACCCCCTCAAATAATGCTAAAAGGTTAGTGAGACAGGATCTTTCCTTACAGAATCCATGCTGATTCTTCCTCAATAGCTTTTGTTCATCAATGTGCATGCTAATTCTATCTTTAATAAGGGATTCCACCAACTTACCCAGTATTGATGTTAGACTGACCAGCCTGTAATTTCCCAGATCTCCTCTGGAACCTTCTTTAAAGATGGGGGTCACATTAGCTACCTTCCAGTCCTCAGGAATGAAAGTCAATTTTAGTGATAGATTGCATCATAAACCACGAAGAACTGCATCAAAATTCATGGAAGTTCATGTGCAAGTGCAAAGTAATGCTCATTGGAGCCAAAAATCCCAAATATAAATACATGTCGATGGGGTCCGAACTAATGGTAACTGACCAGGAAATAGATCTTGGAGTCACCTCAGTGTGCAACTGCAATAAAAAAGGCAAATGCTATGCCAGGGATTATTATGAAGGGAATTGAAAACAAATCAGCCAGTATCATAATGCCCTTGTATAAATCAATGGCACGGTCTCATTTGGCATACTGTGTACAGTTCTGATCACTGCATTTCAAAAAGATATTATAGCATTGAAAAGGTGCAAAAAAGAGCAACTAAAATGATTAAGGGGATGGAACACTTTCCCTGTGAAGATTAGGCAGTTGGTTCCCTTCCTCAACTGCAAAGATCTGGCGTCCGTGATCCATGCTATGGTCACCTCGAGGTTGGACTACTGCAATGCTCTCTACATGGGGCTGCCCTTGGGGCAACTTCGGAAGCTGCAGCTGGTGCAAAACGCGGCGGCCAGGCTGCTGATGCGGGAGCACATCCAGCCTGTACTAAAGGCGTTGTACTGGCTGCCAATAGCATTCCGGATCCGCTTCAAGGTGCTGGTTTTGACCTTTAAAGCCCTATATGGTCAGGGACCTGTCTACCTGAGGGACCGCCTTTCCCCGTATGTTCCCCAGAGAGCACTGAGATCTGGAACTCAACATCGCCTGACCCTTCCTGGCCCTAAAGAGGCTTGGTTGACAACAACTAGGTCTAGAGCATTTTCGCTAGCTGCACCAGCATATTGGAATGAGCTCCCTAGTGAGATCCAGGCGCTGTGAGATCTCCAACAATTCCGCAGGGCCGTGAAGATGGAGCTTTCCCACCAGGCATACCAGTGAGAGCGACGGTATGCCGGCCAAGCCTGACGACCTGCTAAGACATGTATTCTGTATAAGTAGTGAACAATGTGGTTGATGTCTAGTTGTAATGATTTACTGAACCGTTTTTACTTATATTTATTGTATTTATGTAAAGTTCTTTTATGGATTGATGTTTTATCTATGTTGGTTTTATTAATGCTGTGAGCCGCCCTGAGCCGCTTCAGCGGAAGGGCGGGATAAAAGTTGAACAAATAAATAAAATAATTAAAAAAATAATTTCGCAGAAAAGGAAAGATTTACCCAACTGAATGCAGATTTCCAGAGAACAGCAAGGAGAGATAAGGAGGCTTTCCTGAATGAACAATGCAAAATAATAGAGGAAAACAATAGAATGGAAGGACTAGAGATCTCTTCAAGAAAATTGGAGAAATCAAGGGAGCGTTCCATGCAAAGATGGCCATGATAAAGGAAAAGAAAGAACAAAGCTAAATAAAGGCTGAAGGACTCTGAATTGTGCCTTAAAACATTTACTTTAATGTTGCTCTTGGAATTTTCTTAAAATAGTTAAATGATGGGCTAAAAGCTAAATATATTAGCATAAATGATCATGTTCAATGTAATCTAAGCATGTTAAGAATAACACTTATACAAGCTAATGTAAGGATCTCCTATACTTGGGGTTTTAGTTATTAGTGGTTTTCTTTCCTGTATCCTTAATTGTAGTTGTTTGGATCACAACAAACTATGGCAAGTCCTTAAAGAGATGGGAGTACCAGATCACCTCACATATCTCTTGAGAAACCTGTATAAGGGTCAAGAAGCGACAGAACCGGATATGGAACAACTGATTGGGTTAGCATAGGAAAAGGAGTACGACAAGGATGTATATTGTCACCCTGCTTGTTTAATTTATATGCAGAGTACATCATGCAAAATGCCAGCCTGGATGAATCACAAGCCAGAATTAAGATTGCTGGGAAAAACATCAACAACCTCAGATTGTCAGTGTATAAGCTTCAGCACTATGATCAGAAGCATCTATCTGACAGCTGACAGCTGCACTGAACCAGATTCAGCCAGTTTGGACTTGGCAGGGGCAAGCCAAGTCACCATGATTCAGCACTAATCTGATTGGCTGACCAATGTATATATGTAGATGTGTATCACTGTATACTCTCTCTCGGATGGTGGACGGTGTCTGGTGGAGCAGTCTGTTGGAGAGCTGTATATTTTGTAAATAAATTTCCTGAATATAGTAACCACTGGACTGTCTCAGTGTGGTTGACTATTGGAAAGCCTCTGGTGAGTGGAATGACTGCTGGTGAGTGCAAGTGTGACTGAGGTGCTGGTTCAACTTTTCCAAACATGCTGGGCGACACCATGCAGATGATACCACTCTAATGGCAGAAAGTGATGAGGACCTAAAGAGCCTCTTGCTCACAGTGAAAAAGGAAAGCACAAAAGTTGGCTTGAAACTCAACATCAAAAAAACTAAGATCATGGCATCCGGCCCCATCACTCCTTGGCAAATAGAAGGAGAAGTCGTGGAAGCAGTGACAGACTTCATGTTCCTGGGATCCAAGATCACTGCAGACGGTGACTGCAGCCATGAAATTAAAAGATGCCTGCTCCTTGGGAGGAAAGCAATGGCAAACCTTGACAGCATAATAAAAAGTAGAGACATCACCCTGCCAACAAAAGTCCGTATGGTTAAAGCAATGGTATTCCCAGTAGTACTGTATGGCTGCAAGAGTTGGACCATAAGGAAGGCCGAGTGCCGAAAAATAGATGCTTTTGAATTATGGTGCTGGAGAAGACTCTTGAGAGTCCCTTTGACTGCAAAGAGATCAGATCAGTCAATCCTGACTGTTCCCTGGAAGGCCAGATACTGAAGCTGAAGCTCAAATACTTTGGCCACTAAATGAGAAGGGAGCACTCATTGGAGAAGACCCTGATGCTGGGAAAGATTGAAGGTAAAAGAAGAAGGGGATGGCAAAGGATGAGATGGTTAGATGGTTATTGATGCAACAAACATGAAATTAAGTGAACTCCGGAGGACAGAAGAAGACATGAGGGCCTGGCGTGATGTGGTCCATGGGGTCGCAAAGAGTTGAACTCGACTTTGCGACTGAACGACAACAACACCCAACTGGTGCTATCAAATCTACATCTCTCACCATGTCCTGAGCATTACTTAGGACCAAGTCCAGGATCACCTCCCCCCTGGTAGGTTCTATGACCATCTACTCCATGGAATAGTCATTGAGAGTATCTAGAAACCCAATCTCTTTCTCCTGACTTGAAGACATATTGACACAATTAATGTGTGGGTAGTATAATTCACCTATTATGACTCAGTTGTTTCGTCTAGCTGCTTTCCTTAACTCTTTTGCTGTTTTAAAATCATCCTCTAACCTTTTATCTGGTGGGCAATAGCAAACTTCCAGAGTTAAGCTTCCTTTTGGGCCCACTATTTCCATGTGGCGGCGTGTCCATGATGAGGCTACAAGAACATCTTATAGGATGTTTATGAGATCCTATGAGATGGCAGTCAAAGCTGCGAATAGAAAGTACTATGTGGCTGTGATTGCGTTTGCGAGCTCACACCCAGCCCAATTGTTTACAGCAATTTGGCCTATTACTGCCCTGCCACAAGGCAGACCAAATGCTAGGGAACTGGGCATTGGCTGTGAGGCCTTTGCAAGCTATTTCGCAGATAAAGTCCTGTTGCTCCACCGCGACCTTCCCACCACAGTTGAAACAGAGAGTGAACTTGAGGCTCCATGCACATCTTCTTGTCAGGTTTTGGATTATTTCAGTCTGCTCAGCCTAGAGGGAGTCGACAAATTGCTCCTAACTGTATGCCCCACCACAGGCTGCCTAACCCGTGCGCTTTGTGGCTAATTAAAGCTGGCCATAATGGGTTTCGAGGTGCCCTAAGGGAGATTATTAATAAGTCCCTCTCAGAGAGACTGTTTCCTGGGGCACTCAAGGAAACGGTGGTTCATCCCCTTCTGAAAAAACCATCCTTGGACCCGGCTGAATTGGCAAATTACCAGTCAGTCTCCAACTTGCCCTATTTGGGCAAGATAATAGAGAGGCAACTCAGTTACAGAGCTTTTCGGATGATGCTTCCATTTTAGATCCCTTCCAGTCCAGTTTTATCCAGGGACACGGGACGGAGACTGCCCTGGTCACCTTCACGGATGACCTCTGGAGGCATCTGGATCAAGGCGGATTGGCAGTGCTGTTGTTGTTGCACATATTGGCAGCGTTCAACACAGTCATCCATCAGTTACTGATCCACCACCTTGCTGACACTGGAGTCCAGGGGCTTGCCTTGCAATGGCTTGCCTTCTTCCTCCATGGCTGGGGAGAAAAGGTGACATTAGGGGAGCAGCTATCCTGAAGGCACCCACTGGAGTGTGGAGTGCCCCAAGGGGCGGTGCTTTCCCCGATGCTATTTAATATCCATATGTGCCCCCTTGCCCAGATTGCCCAGAGGCATGGGCTGGGATGCCATCAGTACACTGATGACACCCAGCTCTATCTGTTGTTGGGCAGCCAGCCTGACTCCAAACTGGAAGATCTGGACCGGACATTACAAGCTGTGGCTGGATGGCTTAGACTGAGCTGACTGAAATTGAATCCAACGAAGACGGAGGTCCTGTGCCTGAGCCAGGGTGGGTCAAGGGTAGGGATCCCACTCCCGATCTTTGATGGGGCTCTCTTGGTACCAGTGCCAGAGGTGAGGAATTTGGAAGTGCTCCTGGATACTTCCTTAACAATGGCGGCCCAGGTAGCAGCCACTGCCAAGTCAGCCTTTTATCATCTTCGGCTGATCAGGCAGTTGGCTCCCTTCCTCGAATACAATGACTTGGCAACAGTGATCCACACAATGGTCACCTTGAGACTAGACTACTGTAATGCCCTCTACATGGGGCTGCCCTTGTTGCAGATCTGGAAGCTACAGCTAGTGGACCTGGCGTGCATGACTGAGAGCTGGGTGCGATATGGGGAGACAGTTGTGCTCTCCCAGCTGGTGCCCCCTGAGTTCTTGGTCCTTCACCAATCTCGGACAATGGGGCGGGGGAGGGGTGGTGCTGTTCATTCGGGAGGCTTACTCCTTCAGGGCACTCCCAGCGATGAGGCTTGCAGGCATGGAGTGTGCCGGCTTTGTTTGGGAGGCTGGGGAGAGTTTGGCTGTTTGGCTGGTGTACCAGCTGCCCAACGCACCGGCTGATAGCCTGCCATCCCTGGTGGAGGCCATGTCGGGCTGGACGTTGGAGCACCCTAGGCTGATACTCCTGGGTGACTTCAATGTCCATGTCGATGATGTGGCTTCCTCTCAGGCGGTGGACCTGGCATCATCCATGGCAGCGCTAGGGCTCTCCCAATATGTAACGGCCCCTACTCACCGAGCCAGTCACATGCTCGATTTCATCTTTGCAGCGGGGGTTACAGTGGTCCGGATCACTGCTATGGCAGTGCCATGGTCGGACCACTATGCCCTGAGGGCCCGAGTGAATGTGTCCCCCCAACCCTGTTTGGATGGCGAGCATATTTTAGCTCGCCTGCAGAGCCAAATGGACCCTGTGCGGCTTCAACTGGCTCTTCGGGATCCATTGCCCCCCTGGCAGCTTGTTGGATGAGCTGGTCGAGGATTGGCATGACCAACTCTCAGCAGCCATCAACGAGATTGCTCCCAGATGTCTTCTGCACCCACGCTCTAGGCTGGCTCCTTGGTATACCCAGGAGCTGAGGCTGATGAAGCGCAGGTTCAGACGACTAGAGAGACAGGGGCGGTGTGTTCGTGATGAGGCTACAAGAGCATCCTATAGGATGTTTATGAGATCCTATGAGATGGCAGTCAAGGCAGTGAAGAAGGAGTTCTACGCAGCCACAATTGTGTCTGCTAGCTTATGCCCAGCCCAATTGTATGGAACGATTCGGTCATTGACAGCTCTGCCACAGGGCAGGCAAAATGTTAGGGAATTGGATATAGGCTGTAAGGCTTTTGCGAGCTGTTTTGCAGATAAAGCCTTGTTGCTCCGCCATGACCTGCTGGCCACATCTGAGACAGTGAAGTGACCCCGAGGCTCCATACACATCTTCTGGTCCCATTCTGGATTATTTCAATCGACTCAGCCTTGAGGAAGTTGACAGATTGATCTCAACGGTATGCCCAGCCACATGCAGCCTGGATCCATGCCCCTCCTGGCTAATTAAAGCTGTCCACGAGGGGTTTTGAGGAGCCCTCAGGGATATTATCAACGTCCCTCTCTGAGGGGCTGTTTCTGAGGGCTCTTAAGGAAGCGATGGTCCACCCTCTCTTGGAAAAAAATCTCTGGATCCGGCCGAATTGGCCAACTATTGGCCGGTTTCCAATTTGCCCTATTTTGGCAAATTAATAGAGAGGGCAGTGGTGATACAGTTGCAGAACTTTCTGGATGATGCTTCCACTCTTGATCCCTACCAGTCCGGCGTCTGCCCGGGTCACGGGACGGAGACAGCACTGGTCGCCCTCACAGATGACCTCCGGAGGGCATGACAGCGGTGCTGCTGTTGCTGGACCTGTTGGCAGCGTTCGACACAATCATCAGCTGCTCACCCACCGCCTCGCCGACGTGGGGATTCGGGGGCTTGCCTTACAATGGCTTTTCTCCTTTCTCCAAGGTCGGGGACAAAGGATGGCTCTCGGGGAGCAACTGTCCCGAAGGCACCCACTAGTTTGCGGGGTGCCACAAGGGGTGGTACTTTCCCCGATGTTATTTAACATCTACATGCACCCCCTTACCCAGATTGCTTGGAGGCATGGGCTTGGTTGTCACCAATATGCGGATGACACCCAGGTCTACCTGTTGTTGGGCGGCCAGTCGGGCTCTACCCCGGAAGACCTGAACCGGGCGCTTCAGGACGTGGCAGGATGGCTGAGACTGAGCCGATTGAAATTGAATCTGACGAAGACAGAGGTCCTGTGCCTGAATCGGAGCGGTTCTGGGGTGGGAATCCCATTACCGGCCTTCGATGGGGCACCATTGGTGCCAGCGCCGCGGGTTCGGAGTTTGGGAGTGCTCCTGGACACCTTTTTAACAATGGAGGCCTAGGTAGCAGCCACTGCCAAGGCAGCCTTTTACCATCTTCGGCTGATTAGGCAGTTGGTTCCCTTCCTCGAGCACAAAAAACTGGCATCCATGATCCATGCTATGGTCACCTTGAGGGTGGACTACTGTAATGCTCTCTACATGGGGCTGCCCTTGGGGCAACTTTGGAAGCTGAAGCTGGTGCAAAACATGGTGGCCAGGCTGTTGATGGGCTGCCCGATGCGGGAGCACATCCAGCCTGTACTAAAGGCGCCGCACTGGCTGCCAATAGCATTCCGGATTCGCTTCAAGGTGCTGGTTTTGACCTTTAAAGCCCTATATGGTCAGGGACCTGTCTAACTGAGGGACCGCCTTTCCCCGTATGTTCCCCAGAGAGCACTGAGATCTGGGACGCAACACCGCCTGACCCTTCCTGGCCCTAAAGAGGCCAGGTTGACAACAACTAGGTCTAGAGCATTTTCGCTAGCTACATCAGCATATTGGAATGAGCTCCCTAGTGAGATACAGGCCCTGCGAGATCTCCAACAATTTCGCAGGGCTGTGAAGACGGAGCTTTTCTGTTGGGCATATCAGTGAGAGCGACGATATGCCAGCCAAGCCTTACCAACCCACCAAGGCATGTACTCTGTATAGGTAGATAACAATGTGGTCAATGTTTAGTTGTAATGATATACCGAGCCACTTGTATTCATGTTTATTGTATTTATGTTAAGTTGTTTTATGGATTGATTGTTTTATGTATATTGGTTTTATTAATGCTGTGAGCCGCCCTGAGCCGCTTCGGCAGAAGGGTGGGATAAAAGCCGAATAAATAAATAAATATAAAATGCGGCGGCCAGGCTTTTGATGGACCTCCCTATGTGGGAGTACATCCAGCCTGTGTTGAAAGCATTGCACTGACTACCAATAGCATACCGAATCCGCATCAAGATGCTGGTTCTTACCTTTAAAGCCCTTAATGGTCAAGGGCCAACATACCTGAGGGACTGCATTTCCCCACACATTCCCCAGAGAGCACTGTGGTCAGGGTCCCAAAATCGACTAACCCTCCCAGGACCTAAAGACACCAGGATGGCTATAACTAGGGTCAGGGCCTTTTCAGTGGCGGCTTCATACTGGTGGAATGAGCTCCCGGAAGAGATCAGGGCCCTGCAGGACCTTATGCAGTTCCACAGGGCCTGCAAGACAGAGCTCTTCCACCATGCTTTCAACTAGGAGCCGCCCCCCAATAATTAATTGTGAGCCCTGCCCTTCAGAGTCATCAACAACAGCCTGAGGTGACCACATAAGAAGAAACAGAACGAGGAGTGGTTCAATAGGATAGGACATTAACTTGCTGCCACTGTTGGCAAACATCGTCTCATTAATATTCCCAAACCAATTGTACTAGCACTTTATATCATCTGGATTGTTCTTAGAAGGTTTTATGATTGTTTTAATAATTTATGTATTTTAATTTCTGTAAGCCGCCCTGAGCCTGCTTTGGTGGGGAGGGCGGGGTATAAATTTGATAAATAAATAAATACATAGTGTTTCTGTAAGTGAATCTATTTCTCTCACAGTCTCAGTCTTACTGGACTGTATACCCCCTGTGACATACAGAGCCACTCCACCTCTGACCCTTCACTCCCTATCCTTCTGGATAGCCACAAGATTACTACAGTGACCTGAAGTGCTCAAGCTACTTCCATGCAGCCCATTATACTGTTTAGAGAAGCTTTTTCCTGATGCTCAGTTGAACATAAAGCTTAGAAGGCTTATGAGGAATAATCAGCCTGGTATAGGATTGGTAAATGAGCACTGCAATTACTATCTTTTTGCATTCCTGTACCGAGTAACTTTCTCTTATTAAAAGCAAGAGTTGTTGCAGAAGACCTCTGCTATGGTGTTAGCAAGGATACCAGCATCTTTCCTTCAGTTCTCCATTGTGCAAGTTCACTGCGCCGACCTAGCAACAGTGGCCGAATCTGCATTTGCATTTTTAAATCATTTTCATGCTGCTGTGACACCATCTTTCTCTATGCTTGTTTGAATGTTGTTTGGAGAAGATTCTTTTAAAGCAGTGTGGAGGTGCAATGACAGTGGAGCTGCCCCGAAAGGAGGATAAACATATGTGGATGTGCAGAACTATGCTAGCACTCTTGAGGTGTGAAAACGACACCAAATGTAGACAGGTTTTTTGAAGACAGAGTCAAAAGGCTGGGACACTGCTGGGAAAGACAAATACAGTTTCCGCCAGTGATCCACGCTATGGTCGCCTCGAGACTAGATGACTGTAACGTTCTTTACATGGGGCTGCCCTTGTCATAGATTCGGAGGCTTCAGCTAGTGCAGAATGCTGCAGCCAGGCTCATGATGGGCCTTCCCAGGTGGGAGCACATCCAGCCTGCGCTAAGGACACTGCACTGGCTGCCAATAGCATACTGAATCCACTTCAAGGTGCTGGTTCTTACCTTTAAAGCCCTATATGGCCAGGGTCCAACATACCTGCAGGACTGCCTTTCCCCATATATACCCCAAAGAGCACTTCGGTCAGGATCGCAGAACCAACTGACCCTCCCTGGCCCTAAGGATGCCAGGCTTGCTACTATCAGGGCCAGGGCTTTTCCGGTGGCGGCCCCATCCTGGTGGAACGAGCTCCCGGAGGAGATCAGGACCTTGTGGGACCTTTTACAGTTCTGCAGGGCCTGCAAGACGGAGCTCTTCCACTAGGCTTTCAGCTAGGGAGCCGCCAAATTATACCTGTCACAGAGGTTCCAGGGCTGGGCTGGAACCTGAGGGAAGAATAAGAAGCCCTCTTGGGTTGAACTCCTTCAAATGGCACTTGAGATGATGTAAAAGTCAAACAGAACAAACAATTTTATTTAAGACAGGGGAAAGTCAGGTGTAATCAGTTGTTGCTAACTTTGAGGCAAAAACCAGTGGTTGTACAGGTTGTAATTCTTTATACAGACAAATGAGAGTTATTTATTCATCCATTTATTTATTTTAATCCTCAAATTTCTACCCCACCCTCCCAGCCGTAGCCTGAGATTATTTTCTTAGTTATTGAGATCTTTAATATTGAGAGGCTTTTTCCCTGTGTTTTCCAAACACTACAGTACTTCTTAACAGAGTTTCCTATTTCTCCTCTTATTTCCTTGAAGCTGACACCTTCTTTCAGTACCTAACTCCCTTCCTTTTAATCCCCAATTTCTATCTAGCTTTTGAGGTGCCCCAAGCAGTTTCCTTTCACAACAGACCAGGGATCTCCTCCTCCCAGAGATAACTCTCCCTCTTTAACAGGGCAAGGATTCTTTTTATTTCCCTAGAAGATATAGCCCCTTTCCATTGGTCTGAATTGGAATCTCATCTCACTACCCAACAACCTTACCAAATTCTCATTCCCAGATCTTGTATTTGTGCAAAACTGCTTTCAGCATAGGTTGAGATTCAGATTCTTTCAGTTCTTCAAGTGAATTCTTCCTCAGAGCAGATTTTCAGCAGTTAAGGTATAGAATCCTCTCTCTTCTCTCAAATCAGGAATTTGTCTGAAAGCCCTTTCCCCCTCAGCACCCAGCTAATAAAATTTTCTGCCCTTAGCTGGAACTGGCCAGTCAGAGTGCTTGGAGCAGCCTGTCACTCAAAGCTCTCCATTCTTGAGGAGATTTGACTCTTCACCTCCTGGTATTTTGAAGCCTGTTTTAAGAACTATCTGTCACACCTGTACACAAGCTTCTGAAACTATACTTATGAGTTTTGGCACCAGCTCTGAATGCTTGTGGGTTATGGCACCAGCTCTGTGATACTCTTAGATGCTCTGATTCAAGAACAGCTTTGCCAAGATTGTTGTCCAATGGCATAGCCATGTTTCAGGAACCTTGGTCACCAAAATCCACAGATGTACACATATATATTCATACTGTTGCATGTGTAAAATAATTGTCAAAAAAAATAATTCTAAAATGCACAAAAACCTATACAAGTTTATATCCAAGAATATTCATACTTTTACTACTCCATAATGTAAGTTGCTACCCATCTGCTTCTCAAACTTTTTTCAAAGCAATGGTTAATTTTCAGTGTTCTGAGTAGTTTGAGAAGACAGTTGTTTTTTAAAAAATAATCTCTGTATATTAAGGGAAAATGTAATCAAGGAAGAAGATACAGAAACTAGAGCAGTCAAAAACTTTTTAAGTGAACTAGTATTTGGCAAGATGAAAAGTGCCCTCTTCTGGCAGCTGGTCATTATGACTGCCAGTAAATATGATTTCATTGTTAAAATCTGAACTTGGTCTAAATGTATGAAGGGAAATTTCCCATGCCCCATTCTCTGCTTAAGCACTGGCTGCTACCATAAGGCAGACTTCAAGGCTCAAAGTTAAAACCTCAACTGTCCCATTTTCAGTCTTTTTCAAAAATAGTATAATCTTGGAAAACTTGTATTCCAAATCTGTTTTCTACTTGAAACAATTTATTTAGAACAGAACAGAAAAGATCAACAACCTCAGATATGCAGACGATACCACTCTAATTGCAGAAAGTTAAGAGGACCTAAAGAGCCTCTTGCTCAGGGTAAAAGAGGAGAGCGCAAAAGTGGGCTTGAAGCTCAACATAAAAAAACCCCTAAGATCCGGCCCCATCACACCTTGGCAAATAGAAGGGGAAGTCGTGGAAGTAGTGACAGACTTCACGTTCCTGGGATCCAAGATCACTGCAGATGGTGACTGCAGCCATGAAATTAAAAGACGCCTGCTCCTGGGGAGGAAAGCGATGGCAAACTAAACAGCACGATAAAAAGTAGAGAAATCACCCTGCCAACCAAAGTCCGCATGGTCAAAGCAATGGTATTCCCAGTAGTCATGTATGGCTGCGAGAGTTGGACTATAAGGAAGGCCGAGCACCGAAGAATAGATTCTTTTGAACTATGGTGCTGGAGAAGACTCTTGAGAGTCCCTTGGGCTGCAAGAAGATCAAATCAGTCGATCCTAAAAGAAATCAACCCTGACTGTTCCCTGGAAGGCCAGATAGCAGAAGCTCAAATACTTTGGCCACCAAATGAGAAAGGGAGCACTCACTGGAGAAGACCCTGATGCTGGGAAAGATTGAAGGTCAAAGAAGAAAGGGATGGCAAAGGATGAGTGTTCACCTATGCAACGAACATGAAATTGAGCAAACTTCAGAGGACGGTGAAAGACATGAGGGCCTGGCATGATCTGGTCCATGGGGTCGTGAAGAGTCAGACTCTACTGTGACTGAGCAACAACAACATATGCATGAAGGGGGGCATCAAAATGTATATATATCTTTTTAAAAAATAATACTGGCACTGAAATCTGAATTTTTATGCAGGTAATCAAGTTGCACTGTACTAAATTATTCACAAAGTTATTTGGATAAATTATTAGGGACTGCAGTTTATACTACTGTGTTTAGCTTGCTGAAACCAAGATCCTACTATGTAATTTTGAATTCATTTAAAGTGCTGTGTTAATACTTAGACTTTGCTTCAGTTGTTTGTAAATTTCTGATTGGTTCTACAATCCTAATCCTATTGTGTTATTTATTGAATATCCTATTCTTTCAATTATATTGAGTCACTCTGTGTAATCCACCTTGAGTCCAAGTGAGAAAAGCAGACAGTAAATAAATTGCAAAAACATACAGCAAAGATTTGAATAATAAAACAATATTTCACATATATGAAATTAAAAACATCGATATGATTGATTTTGTGTAAATTTTATTTTGGTATTACTGTCATTGGTATTCCCCAATTTTGTGTCCATTTTGGATTACTCCCCCCATAACAACCATAAAATATTTAGTATAATTACATTTCGGCGCCATTTTCAGAACATCTTATTACTCTTGATTTTAAAACATAAATCACAGAAAACAAAAAAGCAAGTTTTCTTATCTGAAAACCAAAATGTCATTTTATTTTAATTGAAGTTAGTGGTTGCCTGTTGAATCTCAAGAGAACTGCCTCAGGGGTTCTATGGACTGAGTAGAAAATATCTCAGATCTACAAGAAATGTGTTGTGTACTCTTTTCTGGGTTCATCAATATAACCACTGCAGTATGTTTCTTTTAATTACATACTTGTTACTATAGCAACGGAAAACATAATCATTTTCAGTTCTTAAGCCTTCAGCTTAGTGATTTTCTTTCAGCAAAAGAGTAGTAAAAATAATCCTTCTTTAGAACTCTGAACTTCCCCCCCCCCGAATATCCCTTAATTAGTATGCCATAGGATTAAATCCAGTTATAAACCTATTGCAACTCCAAGAAACTGAATAACTAATGTTGTATACAAATGGGGGGGGGGGGCAAGAATTAGCAGGGTATCCAAATATGCTGCTCAACTGGTAAAGCAGGAATTTGCTGCCATCTTCAGGCTTTCCTTGATACTATACCAAATTCTTCTCAACTCCTTTAAAGATGATGGACAAATTTAAGTTGTGTGTGTATATATTGACAGTTTTCATTTTCAGAAGTTTTAATTCGCCAAGTATAACTTCTGCAGTATAACTTCCACTGATCTCAACAGCTGGAAGCCATATTTGGTGGATCAAGCCCATCAATGGTATTGAAACTATTTGTACAAAGGAATTATTACTTGTTTAAAGCATGCTAGCTTCAACAAGTCTAATGCAGACCTAACTGAAAAAATTCTTACAGATACATTCAACAGAAAATATAACACCCACTAAAGCAAAGGAACAGTTTAATGGAATCTGAATCAAAGGTCCTTAAAAGAAATCAGCACAAAACTGAGTTGACCATCTATTTACCTTCCCACATTCTGTTCATATAAATGCCCCCCACAACTGAATATGTCCACATTTTTAAAGGTGTTTTTGAAAGTGTTTTGAAAATCCACCTTTGGCAACATCAGCCTACCAAGGAGGTCATATAGCAAGGCCTGCTTTAGCTTTGTATGGTAACAACATCAGAAGTTCAAGGGTGATCACATACAACAAAATTTTCTTGGTGGTACGCCAAGATTATAAAATTCTTGTGATTTTGTTGGGAGAACACTTGAACAACAGGCATTTGATGTAGTTTATTATGGGTTGGATCCAAGCCTAGTTTTCTGCTGCTGGTGGGGGATGATTTTCACCAGTTCTCCACTTCCTCCAAAAACCCACACATCACACCCAGCATTGTTCCTGAAGGGAAGGCTGTCCCTGAGGTCAATGTTTTTTGTGGGGAGGAGGCTATAGCAGAAGAAGGCGATAGGCAGGTTCCATTCTGCAAGTTCCACTCCTTTCATACTACTTGCAATTTAAATAAATGTGTAGTTTTTTTCCTGTTTTGTAACTAGACTTTATAACAATGTCACTTCAAGGTATTTTATTCCAAAATGCAAGGTAAAATCATTTAAACAAATAAATATGTGTATCTAAATGGAGAACAAATTTGCAAAGCCATGTTATAAAGAGAAGAAATGGAACAGTACAGCTTCATTAATAGTGCCAGCTGATATTTTTGCATATGTATGCACATAGAGCAATACCAACTGAGACTATTTAGTTGTATGGATACACACAAACACTCCCAGCATAGTCCATTAATGGCTAAACCAACTCATTGCTTTAGGGATGTACCTACCTCCTAATCAAAAATAGATATCAGCAGTCAATAATTGAATTTTTTTTTAAAGGTCATTACTAGCTTTGCCCATTGAAAGGTCTTGAAATCAGTACTCTTTTTTATTTTTCAACTTAAGAGATGAACTCATACTTAACTTCCAACATGTGCCTGCATCATATGTTCATCATGACCACCCCTCCTGCTAACAGGAGCATAGGAAGAAGAACAAAAGGATCTTGTGCTAGAAGCTACTCTGCAATCATTTTATTGAAGATGTGAGGCAGAAGCTTCCATGAAGAGAGGGTTTCAACCAATCTGTGGTGGTTCCTTCCCCTACATCCACATCTCTTTCTCTCAACTTCTCATTACACTTGGCCCAGAGAGAGGGGAGGCTGGCTCAACTTTAGAATAGAACACAGAAGAAAATGCAAAGGAGGTTGGTCTCAATGAAAGAGCCCCCAAATCAATGAGCTGTAGGCTAATAATTCCATTTTGATTTTCAACATGTTTAAGTATTTAGCAACTGTGTAATTATGACTCTGTCTGCAGGAACAAAGCATCATAATTGGACAATGAAATCAATTATTCTTTGGACTCAAGTGCATCTTTCAAGTGAATAGCTAAATTGAATGAAATACAGAATCATAGCCTTCATGCAGACACCCAGAGCTTGGGGTAGACCTCCTTTCTAACAGCACCTCAGAGCTTGTATATTTCGGATAGCCACAGCTGACCAGACAGCAGGCATCATAGTGAAAGTAAAAATAACACCTTTGTGTAGCCAGGCAGGACTGTGCTATCTTCCTCTGCTCATTTGGCTGCTAATGTGCTGTCAGCAGTATTGTTAATGGCTGTGCCTCCCACTCCACCATGCGTTGCTGCAGTGCATACATCTGTATGCAGCACCAAAACAGGCACCTGGGGGCTTTGGCAGCTTAGCAATGCAGATGACTAATGCTGCATAAATACCCCAGCTGTGACCAAGTCCTACTGTCACTGTAACTACACAAACTGTGGTACTGCCAAAGTTTAGGAGGCTAGAACAACATTCTAAGCAATGCTGTGCTAATCCCTCTATTTATCTCTCCTATATTATAATCCTGTTATGGGGTGGCAAAATTCCATGCTCTCCCTCAGCCATTGGCCCATCAGCCGCCACTCAAGAGTACTCGTGTGCCATTGGCTGGGTGCTGGGTCTGCTCCTCTTCCTCTTCCCCGCCCACTCCCCCTTCAGCCACTGTGCCCTATCAGAATTACTGGCAAATGGCTTTCTCTCTTGACGAAGACGCTTCTCTTGCTTGCCTCCCATGTGGGACTAACTGTTCCCTCAGTGGCTGTTGGTAGGTGTCACGAAATGGCAGTTTCCTGTGTTTGTAAGATGGCTGTGGTTCTTAGTTTAAAATGTTCCCCCATAAGGTTTAATTGAGCTGTAGTTCCAGAGAGGGGCCTTCAGGGGTATCACTCACTGGTTGAATGGGGCTTCCTCATCTGTTGGCCTACAGTTCCCAGCTGCCCCAAGGCCAAAAAGTGTGAGAAAACAGGGACTGTCCCGAGGCAGTCTTCGTCCCTGGGAGGCAGCAGAAATTCATCCACTCCACAGTCGGCTGGACTGGGGAATGAATGGAAGTTTTCCTGCTCTCTTGGGCAAGAGAGAGAGGCTGAAGTACAGGTGAGCCCACAACCTCCAGAGGTAGAGAGTTTTTGTGTGTATGGAAACAGGATTGCGTTTAACCCCTGTTGATTTATGCCCTGTTGCTTCATAGTGTGTGCTCCATAACTACAGTGTGTGTGTGCTCCATAACTACAGTGTGTGTGTGCTCCATAACTACAGTGTGTGTGTGCTCCATAACTACAGTGTGTGTGTGCTCCATAACTACAGTGTGTGTGTGCTCCATAACTACAGTGTGTGTGTGCTCCATAACTACAGTGTGTGTGTGCTCCATAACTACAGTGTGTGTGTGCTCCATAACTGTGTGAATAGTTAAATAAATTCTTTAATTCGTGCTAATAATCTGTGCTGTGCTCTGACCACATAGTCTCCCTTGCTCTGCACAATACCAAAGGAAGGGGGTAGCCTAGGGAAGCAAAGAAAGGCCAGAACCTTGGGTTGCCAACTTTCCAGGGACCCCCCAGAGATTGGGGATTCCATCTCCAAATAGGGAGATTAGGCCAGAGGGGTCTCACTGTCCCTCTAAAAAGGCAGTGACGATTCCGTGAATGGTGGCAGCGAACTTAAGAGTGAGATATGCCCACAGGATGAGGGTGGGAGGCAAACAGCTGAATTGTAAACTGGAGCCCGTTTTGCCATGATAGACAACCAAGCTTGGTTCAGACAAAGGAAACCCTTTGCAGGCCTCTGTGAGGAAGTCTGCTAGATCCAGGTTCTTGCTGTAGAAGCTGAGTGGGTGATTTTGGACCAGTCACAGACTTTCAGCCTAACCTACCTCACAGAATTGTTGTGCAAGTCAAAAGGGGGAGAGGAGAATGGTGTAAGCTGCTTTGGTCCCCATTGCAGAGAAAGACTACTTTTCCTCCTGGGGGACCATTGTTGCCAATCTCCAGGTGAGGGCTGGAGATCACTGAAAATCAGGCCCGTAGCCTGCGTGGGGCCCTGGGGGTCGGGGCCTCCCGCGGGGTTTGCGGGGCCCCTCCCAGATCCTCTCCTCCCCCTCTCCCCCTCCTCGGAGGTCGGACCGTCGGAGCACTTGTGAGCCAAACGGAGATGAGCACCGCAACCCTAGAGTCGGATTCGACTGGCTTTCGAGCAAGGGAAACCCTTGCCTTTACCTCTTTTTAAAAGGTTTCTGTTTGCTTCTGCAATCCTCCCTGATCCTCTGCTCCCCCCCTCCTCCCCCACTTCGGAGGTCGGACCGTCGGAGCACTTGTGAGCAAAACGGAGATGAGCACCGCAACCCTAGAGTCAGATTCGACTGGCTTTCGAGCAAGGGAAACCTTTGCCTTTACCTCTT
>NW_015172036.1:158680-158791 GCF_001447785.1 Gekko japonicus | reverse complement strand
CGATGGGCTTGAGCGCCCCCCTGCCCTCTCCTATCTGCTGGCTGCTTGGACAGAGCTACTGCTTACTGCTTGGGTCCCAGCCATGGCAACAGAAAAATGTGATCAATTCTG
>NW_015172036.1:157292-158533 GCF_001447785.1 Gekko japonicus | reverse complement strand
AGGTAGAGAAAGAGGTACTTTTCTCCCTTTCTCACAATACAAGAACTCGTGGGCACGCCATGAAATTGCTGAGCGGTCGGGTTAGAACGGATAAAAGGAAGTACTTCTTCACTCAAAGAGTGATTAACACGTGGAATTCACTGCCACAGGAAGTGGTGGTGGCTACAAGCATGGACGGCTTCAAAAGGGAATTAGATAAGCATATGGAGCAGAGGTCCATCAGTGGCTATTAGCCACAAGGTATAGATAGGGACTCTGGGGCAAGTGATGCTCTGTCATCTTGGTGCTTGGGGGGGTCAACAGTGGGAGGGCTTCTAATGTCCTGGCCCCACTGGTGGACCTCCTGATGGCACTGGTATTTCTGGCCACTGTGTGATACAGAGTGTTGGACTGGATGGGCCTTTGGCCTGATCCAACATTGGCATCTCTTATGTTCTTATGTTCTTATGTACATATCGAGTGATGACCTCATCATGGATGGATCCACCTATAAGCGTAACAGATGCAAGTTGAGGTATCAACACAGGGGTATCTGGAAGTAATGGGTCTGAAGATTTGAGTCGTGATGTGACCACAACTGAAAATTTGGACACACAAAATAGGGAATCTTGTAATGTGTCCAGTGAGAATACTGAGGACTCAAGCCAGGATGAAAATGAAAAAGTATCAGATGAGACATGCTTTGTTGCAAGCTGAAGAAAGGTGTCCTAGATATGTAACATCTTACGGAAGATCTGCTTTCTCACCAGAAAGATAGGTACCTTAGTGTTTCTACTTGTTTTAACCAAAATTCTGATATCTTTGTTTAAAAAAAAATTATTTTGTAATATTTCTCTTGAGAAAGGGAGATGTGCTGTATTGTGGCTTTAAATCACCAATAACGGAGCACAGCACAGCTGTATCTTGTAATGGGTGAAGCAGATAGTTTGGTGTAGTGGTTAAGTGCACAGACTCTAATCTGGGAGAACCGGGTTTGATTCCCCACTCCTCCACTTGCACCTGGCAGGATGACCTTGGGCAAGCCGTAGTTCTGATAAGAGCTGTTCTTGGAAAAGAGCAGTTTCTGTCAAGAGCTCTCTCAGCCCCACCTACCTCACAGGGTTGTCTGCTGTGAGGAGGGGAAGGGAAAGGAGTTTGTAAGCCGCTCTGAGACTCCTCTGGGTAGTGAAGGGCAGGGTATAAATCCAACCTCTTCTTCTCCTCATAGCTGAAATGGTTAAGGCAACCCTTAGGTGTCTCTT
>NW_015172036.1:150925-157007 GCF_001447785.1 Gekko japonicus | reverse complement strand
AAGGCAGACATATCACAATGATAAATTCTAAATAATTTTAAATATACAAAATATAGGTAAAGGTTTCCCTTGCTCAAAAGCCAGTTCCAGAGAGGGCCCTGCAGGAGTATCACTCACTAGGTTGAATGGGGCTTCCTCACCTGCCTCTGCAGGAGGAGTGGGGGGAGAGAACAGTCCGTCAGTGTATTTTCTGTTGCTCTCTCACTCCCCCACCCCAAAAACGGTCTTGCTCTTGTGATCTTGTGGTATATTCATTGTATACATGTAGTGGAATTGTCTGCTCTCTTCCCCTAATATCTGTGTGATTTGGTTTGGTCCTGTTGGATGGAGCTCTTGTTTCAGTTTCGTTTTGTATATGCTGAATGGACCTGAGAACAGGCGGCTCAGTGAGTACTCTAGCCTGGGAACCCACAGCCAAAGGGAAACATTACAGTGTAAGCCTTCAAGCTCCTTTTTAACTGCTGGGGGGGGGGGGATTTTGAACTTGGGGGAAAACAAACATGCACAGAGGCTTTCATTTTCTTTCCCTTTCCTTTCTTCCATTTCTTTCTTTCTTTGTTTCCTTCTCTTTCTTTGTTTCCCTTTCCCCCATTTCTTTCTTTCCCTTTTTTCTATTTCTTTCCCTTTCTGGGAGCCCTCTATCCATGCCTTGGCTAGGCATCAGGGAGGGAGCGGGGGTGCATCTCAGTGCTGAGCATATTTTTATTTGATTTCTTATTTGTTGTGATGTCAGTGCACTTTTTGTGATGTCAGTGCACATGGCTTTTGTCCCCCCCCCACTTTCCCCAGGGCCCTCCCACTAAAAAATGTCCTAGCTACGGGCCTGCTGAAAATTACAGCTGCTCTTCAGGTATGCATTTATTTATTTAGTTAGTTATTCCATTTGTATCCCACCCTCTCTGCAATTCAGACACAGGTAGCAGAGATCAGTTCCTCTGGATAAAATGGTGGAATCTGTGTCATCATACCCTGCTGAGGTCGCCACAGCACATTGACGCTGAGTGCCCAAGGCCTTGGCACTCTCCCAGAGCCTCTTTCTAGATCTTGTATTTATTTCCACAATGGGCCTTATTCCTAGTATTATATTTCAAAAGTCCATGAAATACATTAAAGCAGTATTTTAACTGCAAAGAGCTCACAATCATTCCATTTTAGAACAGCAGGTGCCAATAAATGTGGTATCAGAAGCAGGTTCTGCATGGATTCATCTGTTCCTGGTCTTCCTAGTGCTTCCAGTTCCATGCGGGGCATGGAAATCTCCTGGAATTACAAGTGATCTCCAGACAACAGAGACCAGTTCCATTGGAGAAAAGGCTGCTTTGCAGGATGGGCTGTATGGCATTATACTCTGCTGACATCTCTCCTCTCCCCTCCCCAATCCCACTCTCCCTTGGCACCACCCTAGATGCAAACATACTAATTTTCAATTACAATTCTCCATTAATGTCAAGAAATGCCCTGTTCAGTATTGGGAGCTTGGAATGGGGGGGGGGGTAGTTTTAAGAACCTGAGATTCTGCATATTTAATATCAGGACTAAAACTAGTCCTATGAAGAATTTATCAGGACCTGCACCTCTTACATAAAGGATCCTCCCAGCCAAATTTCAAGCAGTTGGGAGAAAGCATTCTTATTCTATAGGCAAGTGATATTCTCACTTACACTAAGACATATTTCTCAGTACCTGCTAAGCAGAAGTGAGCTTCTTTCTCCTTCCCTGGGATCTTTCAGTAGGAGCAGGTGAAGACATCTTCCTCTTCCTCCTTGTTTTTCAAACTGGAACACATAAATAAGAGTGCTGCTCCATACAAAAGCAGCCAAGTTATTTTGGCTATAAAGGTAAAGGTTTCCCTTGCTCGAAAGCCAGTCGAATCTAACTCTAGGGATGCGGTGCTCATCTCTGTTTCCAAGCCAAAGAGCCGGCACTGTCTGAAGACATTTCCATGGTCATGCGGACAGCATGACTAAACGCCAAGGCACACAGAACGCTGTTACCGTCCGTCCCACCCAGGGCCAGCGCGAGGGTTTCTTGCGCCCTAGGCGGGGCTACCTTCTGGCGCCCCCCTGCGCGCACCCAATTATGGGGTTGCCAACCTCCAGGCGGGGCCTGGAGAGACGGAAGCCCTCCTCCTGGGGACCGCCCCCTCCGCCCACCTGGGCGCTTGCCCTGCTCCTCCAGGGGGGGGAGGCCGTGCTCTCCAAGCTGCGAACCCCTGGCTTGGCATGCAGGCATCCGCGCAGGCCTCTCCTGGCTTCTCCCTTTACTGGGGGGGGGAGAAGCGGGGCAGCGCATGGGGGTCGTGTGCGAATTGCAGTGCCACCCGAAACCAGCAACCTTCCTTGTGTGTGTGTAAGGGGGGTCTTCCTCCGGCAGGCGACCAGGCGCCGCCACACAGGAAAACCTCACCTGCCTCCCCAGCCATCCTTTTGCCGCCACCGCATCCCCCCGCTGCCGCCCCCCCCGAAGGGGGGGGAGGCGTGCCTCAGGAAGGATGTGGCTCCAGAGCAAACTAATTTATGCAGCAGCCAAATCGCCCGCTCAGAACTTTAATGCCAGCAGCTCACGTAGTAGGAAATTTGCTCACGAGACGCTACAGTTTCAAGGAAGCCTTGGTCCCAGGGGCCAAGAACATGCACAGAGTGCCTCTGGTTTACCGTTGCTGCCACAGCCCATCCCTGGAAAGGTGGCAGCCGCTGGGGGGGGAGAGGCTCGCTTCTTCTCCGCTCCGCCCGCCCCGGAGGGAGCTCAGCCCTGAAAGGGGGTGCTGTCTGTGCCCCAACCACCCCAAGCCCGACGGAGGCCGGGCGCGGGGGGGCGCTCATAGTGCTGTGGCGAATCAGCGATGGGAACCAATGGGCACGTCGTGCGTAGGTTTGGGCAGGCAGGAGTGCCCTATGGATGGGCGCACGGCGTGCTGCTGCCGCAAGATGAGTTTTATTAGCAGCAGCTTTGGGCAGGGTGGGGGCTTTTGGCGGGGGGAGGGCGGCAAGGCACTTGGTGCCCTGTTCGGAGCTACGCCCTAGGCCAGAGACTAGCTGGCCTAGTGAGAGAGCCAGCCCTGGTCCCACCGAAGTGGTACCTATTTATCTACTTGCAATTGCTTGCTTTCAAAATGCTAGGTTGGCAGGAGCTGGGACCAGAGACAGGAGCTCACTCTGTCATGCGGCACTTGGGTCTCAAACTGCTGAACTACCAACCTTCCAGTCTGCAGTTCAGCATCTTAACCACTGAGCCACCACAGCCCCTTATATTTTGGTTATATGAACTACCTTTACCACAGAAGGGATAATTTGTTGTCGAAGGATTTCACGACCAAAGCTCATTAGTTGTTGTAGATTTTCCGGGCTGTATGGCCGTGATCTTGGCTTTGTAGTACCTGTATATCCTCATAGTTATAACACAGAAAGATGGAGTACTCTCTGTGTGAATGTGAGAAGAAAAATCGTAGGCAGATAATTTATATCTACTCAGGGAGGTGGGGTAGGGCTGTGTTTTTCAGGACAGGAAATCATGCCCTATTTATTTTTAAACTCTTCTTTCCTTTTGAAATTGTGTTTATGTTTATGGGTTTTAATGGCTTCCCTGTGTAATCTGACATGGTAACTGGATGTGTTGTCCAGCCTTTCAGTGTCTTGGAACAAAATACTGTGTCCTGTTTGAGTTAGGCTATGTTCAGACGCTGCTGAATTTTCAGGTTGGCCAAGTCTGCAGTGCCTTTCATGGCGCCCAGAGACAACTGCTGGAGCAAACTTTTAAAAATGCTTCCAAAAGATCTCCAAGGCTCCAAACTGTTAGTTAAGCAAAGCTCAGGTGAAAAAAGCGATGTGAACCTTGGTAGTAATTGGAAGTGCCTAAGTTTGAAGTGCCTAAGTTTGAAGCATTGGGGGAGAGGAATTAAAGTACCCCCCCTCTTTTGAGTAAACTTTAAAAACGGTTTTAAATCGGAAATAAAAAGACTTTGAGCTAAAATAAACGCATAAGAAGTTAAGCGAATGCAAAAACTGCTAAAGTATACAAAGCGGAACTAAATCACATAACCTTTGTTTTGTTTTGGAAAACTTACTTCTTGTTGATATTATGGCTGGGAGAGGACGGAGGGCGCGGAGAAAAAACTGGTGACCAGAAATAACATACCAACGACTCCCTCCCAGAACCAGGAAGTAACTACAGACTTCTCTTCACTGCTAGCAAATGCACTGCACCCTCTAATGGAGCAGATGACTAACCTCAACACTAAGCTGGACAATGTCCAAAAACAATTGAACCAAATGGATAAAAGAACCTCAGCAACTGAGAAAACGTAGAAAAAGATGGAAAAACAGACTGAGAGCATTAACAAAAGAGTGGATGAAGCAGAGAAGGAAAGATCCTCTGATAAAATGCAACTAATACAGCTCCAGCTGGAAAGATCTATGTATGTTCTACGTTTCCATGGGATTCCCAAAGAGAAGAACGAGGATTTAAAAGAACTTTTGGCGGTCACCTTGGCCCCATTAATGGATTATAAACAAGAAGAGTTAATAAAAGAGATGGATGTGGCTTATAGGACTTATCCGGACTTTGTAAAGAAAAATAAACTCCCAGGGGAAATTTACCTAAAATTCATGAAACGATCCACCAGAGAACTGGTGCTAAAGTCAACAATGGGAAAATCCTTAAAAATCAAGAATGAAGATGAAATTTTTTTTGAAAGACATCCCCTTTGAAGTTAGAAAACGGAGGAAACTCTACAGGATGCTTACTCTCACTCTGCAAAAAAGGGAATACCATATAGATGGCTATTCCCAGAAGGGCTGAGCTTCAATTACCAGGACAAAAAAATATAAAATTGACTCTGTTCCAAAAGTGGAAAAATTTCTGGATCAAATGTTCAATACAAAAAAGAAGCAGAAGGAAAATAATTTAAAACCGGATGGGGAGGAAGAAGAAGAAGAATCCTACTCACAGGATTCAACAAGCCAAACTTCCATATCAGAATTATCTGAATCAGAGAAAGGAGAGGCCGCCCCCAAACTCCAGAAAACAAAGAAACGCAAGAAAAAAAGACTCTAGAACTAAGGCAATAGCACTAAAGGCAGTAATTGTGTTAAGCTATTAAATATGTACTATCATAATTGAATCAAACCTTGATATAACGTGTAATATTAGGTTAAAAAGCATTATTTTTTCAACTACTCAGATCGTGACATGTATTAGTCTTCATCTTTTCCCCAAATCCAGTAGATGATATAGATTAGAATGGTAGTTTTCCTCCCCCTATCAAGTAGATATATGTATTAGATTTCCTTTACCCATCACCCATAATAATAGTGTTAGGGTATTAGTATCCCTTCCCCCATCCTATAATTGTAGTGTGTAGAAAAAGCAAAAAAATAAAAAACTCCCTTTCGGGGGGCTATAAAAAATAAAAAATAAAACATACAGGTGACTACAGCAGCTGTCAGCCAGCCAGTTCAACAACACTGCCTGTGGTGTTTTGCTGTGTAAATATTTTGTGTTTTATTTCTGCAAATTAATGCCAGACTTTGTATGTATGTTTGCTGTGGTTTAAAATGCAGGCCTTCACAGTAAGAAATAGAGGAGCTGGATGTGTGGAAGAAATAGAGGAGCTGGATGTGTGGAAGCCAGAGGTACCCTAGGGGGTGGAGTTGACTGGCTTTGTTGAGGGGGTTGTGTGAGAGAGCCAATTTGGCTTGTGCTGTTTGCCAGTGACAAACAAAGACATGATTTTCTGATGATCAATTTGGTAGCTTGTTGATCTGTTTGTGGGTGTTCAACAGGGTGTTTCACTGGATTCCTTACTAACCTTGCAGTACAGTGCAATTGGCTTTTTCACACGTGGGTTCTCACACAGTCCAACTGAGTTCTACTAGCCTCCCACCCAATCCTTCCTTGCATATCTCTCTGCTCAGCAAGCAATTGGTTAAATAGATAATTAAATCACTCAAAAATAAATCAGTCATCAATAAATGCTGTGTTTCAATAAAATCCTGCCATTCAGTGTTTGGCTAAGTAGCCCTTAATGATGCTAATGACTGCCAAATAAGTATGAATCAGCATCATCCTTGCACATGTGCCGTTT
>NW_015172036.1:148021-150879 GCF_001447785.1 Gekko japonicus | reverse complement strand
CAAAGAGAGAGTGATCAGTTCATATCAGTTTATTCCTTCAAACACAGCAAGTCTGAGCATCAAATGTGACCACAGTGAAATTCACAGCATCCCTATTCAAGAGTTCAAGACATCCAACAACAAGTTTTAAAAATATCAAGATAAAATACACAAAAAGTGGCAGCAAAACAGAACACTACGTTGGATCATTGGTCCACCTGGCTCCATGTTGCCTATTCTGAAGACTACCAACTTGCCTGCACACATGAGCATTTCAGCACTACCTTTCTTGTCCTTCCCCTGCTACCTGCAGAAACCAGACACCGCATAAGAAGGTGAACAGGCAAGACTTCCTGGTTCTGGTCTTGACGGCGGCGGACGGCGGCCGGAATGCTCTTGGCTGAGTCCGTCAATATTCCTTGTCTCCCAGGGGCCAAGCATTCCTAGTATAGCTTGAGCTTCAACAAACTCTCTTGGAGGGAGAGCTTGTAGCAGGGAGCTTGCTTCGGGGAAGCGGAGGCGAGCAGCGGCTGGCACAAAAACCTGGAGTTGCTCCAACGCGGGAGGCGGTGGAAGAAGCTCGGCGGTCTGTGCTGAGCATTAGTTGAGACCAATGAACCTCGCAGAGTCTTCTAGATGAAATTAAGCCTGGAAGTACCATGAGCACACCATCAAGAAATAATTTCTTTCAATGTTTTATTTTGAGCCTCCCCTTTTGGATTACATGAAAAAGCGAACTGGCCTTTAAATCAATAGGGAGACCTGAACGAGAGGACGAGTTTCTCTTCCTAACAAGAGGCAAAGAAAAGGAGTTCAGGCTACCCGATACTGAAATGCTAATTTTTCTCCCTTTAAGCTGACTATAGTATCTTTCTACAGTTAAAAGTGAGACAGCGACTGGGGCGTGAGTAGAAACGCTGGCGAATCTGCTTGAGTCACAATACTTCATTGGATTGTACGGATGGTAGTGGAGGTGGAGTAGAGACAGTAGAAAGCATTAAGACAGAGGCAATGGAAAGAAGACAGAAAAAAAGATAAGGAAGCAAGACGGAAGAAAGAAGCAGCAAGAAAGAAGAAAAGAAAAAGGGGGGGGAGTTTGGAAAAACTGTCTATTTATCTCCTACATATGGTATTAGGATATTAGGATAAAATTTAGGTTTATAGTAAAGACAGGCGGTTAGATACTAGGATAGAATTTAGGTTAAATAGTAAGGATAGGTAATGGGAAAACATTTAGAGCTTAACTGGGATATTTAGAAAAAAATAATAAATATGGATAAGGTGGATGGAGGTAGACGAGCATCTATCTCATCCTCTCCAATGAGTGCAGATCAAATAAGTATAAATGATTTACAGAATCTGATACAAGAATCTGTTATACTAACAGTGGACTTGGCTGTTGAAACAACTCTGTCTAAAGCATTAGAACCAATACATACAAAAATAGATGCTTTGGCAAATCATCTATCTATGCAAACACAAGAAATTAAAAAATCAATCTCTGTAAACAAACAAGAGACTTCAGCCTTAACAACTGTGACTAATAAGGTAGAAATCAAAGCTGGAAAAATAGGACACCACTATATGAAGATCTACCAGAAAATAAAAGCAACTTACAAACAATAGACTTGTTACAAAAACAAGCTATATATTTGACATGCGGGGGGGAAACACAACTAGAACCAAGACACAGAAATTATAAACAATCTGATCCTCATGGAAAGCCCACAGAGCTAGATAAAACATGGCCATACAATATTTTGCTAGACGTGGAGTTGCAAAGTGAATAGCTTGAACCCCCTCTGATAGTCCGGGCCAAGATTCTGGGATTTAAAACAGAGGTATTAAATCTTGGGATTTAAACCAAGGTATCACTTGGTTTAAATCCCAAGATTCTGGGATTTAAACCAGTGGCTAAGGGTATGGGAAAGAAATACAAAGTCAAATAGTCCTACATTATATATGGTGAAGATGTATAAAATTTTCCACAGATGGCTGATTAAGTGAAAGGTATAAGAATATGACAGGTGTTTGTGGTTATAAAAAGTGAAAATACTGAATTTGGATTGATAACTGAAAAAGACAATAGATATAATTATGCCTTTAAATCAGAATTGTACTTTCATATATGTTGTAATAACAGTAGGAATATTGGTTGTTGAAAATTGAAAATTAGAAAATCTTCTTCTAGGGAAAAATTTATATATAAATTAATTAGAAGTGGTTGAATTGGAAAACCAATTGCTATGTTATAATTCAAAAAGAATGAGCCTACTCTTTTTTGACAATATACAATGTGGAACTTATAGAGAGACTGGGGGGGGAAATCACAAACAGTTAAGTTTCTAAACTAGACTATTATGTAAATAGAGCTTGGTGGTTAATGGAAGAAGATACGCTCTACAATGATATCTATATACTAATACTGAAGTGGCCCTGTGCGTGCGGATATCTAAATCCGCGCTCCGGGGCCACCTGGGGGGCAGGGAGAGGTTTGTGCACACGTGGGGCGGTCCCCACGTGTGCACAAAAATCCTAAATCCCTGCATGCGCAGGGAACGCTCTGCAAGCGCCGCCGCCGTTTGGAAGTTGAGCGGCGAGCGGCGAGCAGGGAGGGGGGGGCAGAGCAGCGAGGGCCGAGCGGCTCGCCGCTGGGCCCTCGGTTCGGAGCCAGGGGAGGGAAGAAAAAGCCGCCGCTGCTGCTTGCGAGGGAAGCGGCGAGCGGCGAGCACGGTGGAGAAGCCCAGCAGCAGTGGCGGAGGAGACCGCCGGAGCCGCAGGTAAGAGGAGCCGGGGGGGAACCGGCAAGGCCCGGCGGCTGTAAGCCGCCTGGGCCTCGCCACGGAGCCAGGCGGGGCGGGGGGGATCGCTGAGTTGGA
>NW_015172036.1:132465-147656 GCF_001447785.1 Gekko japonicus | reverse complement strand
TGGAGGGGGTGGAGGAGACGGGGGAACCGGCGGGATAGGGGGGGAACTTACCTCCTCCTGCTGCTTCCTCCTCTTCCTCACAGGTGTGGAGCTCCCCCTCTCCCGCGAGTATCGCGGGTCCACCCCTTGTACTTTATGAAAAGCTTGTAAGTTATTCTTTCTCTTTTTTTTGGAAAAAATAAAAAGATTATTCAAAAAAAAGAAGAAGAAGAAGGTGAACAGGCATGTTGCAGCAATTGGCTAGAGTTACAGTGCAGAGTTACTCCAATCTAAACCCATTTCATAGGCTTGTGCTCTTGGATCTGACATTTGCTACATTCTAGCAGCTGCTATAGCTAGGCCAGGCTAGGCTGATTCTTGCAGAGGCCAGCTCCAGCATGATGCAGAAACAAATTATCTGACAGTGATGACTGCTCTATGGGGTGGGGTTGTATTGAAGATCTGTTAAGGCCTATTACTTGCAGTTTTGGACCCAGTGAATAAAGTTTTATTTTGAAGGATTATGCTACAGAAACCATACAAACTATGCACAGCTATCTGGATTCTCCATGACAGGTCATTTATTTATATACTAGGTTAAAAAATACAAATATTTTATTACAAAAAAAAGGTTTTATCAAACTGTGTACATACAATAGGTTTTGTCAAAAGCCCACCTGTCATGATTACTTTATATACAAATTTGGCTATTATGAGTGACATGCAGAGTAACAAGAGAGAGTGCTGCTCTAGATGGATTTTAGACTTTGGGCGATGGTTAAATAGTTTCCCCCATACCAGCAAATACATTGTCACACAAACATAAATGTAGTATATTGAGCTGGACAGATTTTGCCCTGACCTGCAATAACTACGATCAGTGACACTGGCTACAAAGATACCACAGTTCCTTGACACACAGTAGTGGGGTAACACAAGGACATGTTGTTCTTTAAAAAGAGCAGTGGGCAGCCACTTAATGATTGCAATACTGTTCTTGTGCCCAACTCTGGACTGCAATGCAGAGCACACACGGCACATACGGGCAGTGCAGGACAGCTGCACTTCCACCTGCACATTTCTGCAAGGCCAAACATTTTAAAATCCTTCATTCAAAACCCCCAATACATTACGAAGCCTTCTCTGAGCAGGATGAGCTCCTGCCACTAAGCACAGCTGAAAAGGTTCAGCTCGCAAAAAGCAAGAAAGAAAATTGATAGGACTGAATCCCTTTTTAATGCTGCTCGCTGCTCACCTTCAAGACATTTTTTAGTTAGAATGTGAACCAATGAACTGTAAGCCTCTGGATGGAGCAGCATATTCCAATATACTTCTGATCTCTAAACCTAGTAAAACTGTTTCAAAGAGTGCCATTTTCAAATCTAATTGTCTTCTTTACTAATGAACCCATTTCCACCCACTGAACCAGTTTGCTGAGTATGGGGTTAGGATTACCAGTATCTGCCTTGAGAATGCAATGATTTTTAACATACTGGCATTCCAGTCCAGGACTTCTGATAGTGTGAGGATGCATGTTAGTATTCCAAATTTAGCACCAATCCGATCTAGAACATAAACACTCTTTTGGCAGTCTGTTCCATCAGGTGCAGGCTTTCATCAAAGATGCATCTTAATGGATAGTAAAGTGCACATAAACCACCAAGTAATGTCCCCCCTCCCTGCTCCAAATCCTTTTTACACAACTCAAACATGCATTGAAAAACTAGAGGTCCTACTCCTGAAGCTAAACTTCTGAACTGCAACACTGTTGGAACAGCAGAGGAAAAAGATTTGGGGATATGTAGTGAATACCATTATTTCTTCCCTATACCTAATTTCTGGCTACGGATCATAAAGAATGTTTAGCAACACTTTTGGTTATAGTTTTGCCAGTTACAGAACCTGGGGACGGGGAAGGAGGGGGGTTAATACTAGTAGAAACAAACATCATCTGCTTTCCATGAATTGTTTCTGGCAAGCTCCAAGCTTAGTGCTAGAAAAAATGGAAGTAGACACAATGGTCTGATCAGGTGCCAGCCTAGATAAGGGCTGCCCCTACACATTAAATGATGGCCTTTTTGTTATTAACCAAAATTAGTAACTGCTAAACTCAGGTAACAGAGCTACAACAACTATTTTGGGTTTCCATTTTTTCAGTTGTCCACCTAAGAACACCTTCCAATTAGACTAAATTAAAGTAACATTTGTGCAATCTAACATACATTTATAAGACAAGCATGACATGTTCTGTAAAATACAAAATGAGTTCTTAACACATAGTCATAAAGTTGACACTTACCACATCATTTTAAAAAACAATATATCCACCACTTTTTCATGTTATACAAATACTTATAGACTGCAATCCTAGAAAATGGTCTGTGTATGCAATGGAGAACTAAACACACATCTGGGAGAAGACTTTCTAGTGCAGCTTCCCATTCAGCTCAACAAGAAAGTTTAAAATTAGCTCTCCCATTCAACTCTGTGAGCAGCTACAGGAGAAATTCCAAAGACACCCACAGCTGTGCATATCCCCCCATTCCCATGTGTACAACATAACTTGTAAGGACTGCAGCCACTGATATTCTCTGACTCCCCAAAGGTTAACATTTCCTATCTCAGGCACTGGACCCAAATGAGAGGTCAACATGATTATATGTCACTTGTTTCAAGACATCTGTATGAATATTACTTACACTACTACAAATACACAGATACTGCCACAAAAATAGATGAGAACATACAGTAAATAAATCTTTCATCTCATGGCACATCAAGCAGGGTAACACTGTCTGGTTAGTTTAATGGTCAGTTGTGATTATGTTTGATTGAATATTTTCCTTTCTGTAGCTGAGAAATATACAGTTTGGATTTGCTTCCATCAGGCCTCTTAAACCACACTTCATCATGGTTAATTGTTGTAATTATGGCACTGAAAAGATTGGGGATAAAAATCAGGAGCACATTAGTGTCCATGTAAAACTAAAGGATCACCCTAAACTGCATTGCCATTTCTAAACAGTACAGTAATTATTGGTACTGGAGCATACTAGCATTATAACAACAAGTACCTCATTAAATTACGGATAGTTAATAGAATACTGGAACACTGATACTGGAAAATGTACTAAACATCACTGCATTTGTTTACAAAGCATTCACATCTCTTAACAGCTCCCTTTTCGTTAAGGAAATAAAAAAGACTCTCATATCACACAGGTTCAGCAACCGAGTGAGTGGCTGGCAATGTGGTAACCACAGCAGCATTCTTCGAGGCAAGTTTAACCAGGACTGCTGCCTACAAGCAACAATCCCACAATAAAAACTAACTATTTCAATCTCAAGGGGGTTTTACAAACATAGCATAATCAGCTCCATGTTAACTGAAACTGCCCACGTGTCTCCCAGGGAAGCTTCCCCAGCCTTGTTCAGACTTTCCCATCTCTTCAGGGTTTTTAAAAATCATTTACTTTCAAAGATTTCATAAAAATATGAACTATGTGCTTCACATGCAAGTGAATTGTTCTAAATGTATTAATGCTCAGCCTCTTCTGAATCATTGTATCATTTTATTCGCTTAAATTAAATGCAAATACATGCTCTTGTCCTCTTGACCCAAGTCCATTATGCTCTTGTAACTGTCAACTGGAGAACATGTTTCAGGGAAGCTTTCTATCTATCTTTTTTTTTATCAGAGTATTTCTACGCCATTGTTTTTGGCATTTTCGGGTCCCCAGTATACCTTGCTGAAGGACTCTGCTTACTGGGATAAGTGCTTGGCTTCCACTATCTTGCAGATATAATTCTTGTCATTACTAAAAAATTCAACACTGTCAGCATCTTATTACTGACATATATTCTCTTACATCAGCCAATTGACAAATTAATGGACCACAATCCATTTTCAGCTATGAAATGGCTGGGTCTGCTATACAGCTCAAGGGACCTTAGCAACTGCAAGAGGTATAGCATCAACCCACACTGCTGCACTGCAGTAACACCTTTCAACAATCTTCCTATGCACCTAGTAAATATATCCACATTGTAAGAGTTTAATCGCTGCCAGGGCAATCCTAAATTAGTTACACTCTTCTAAGTCTATTGACATTAGGAGGGGGTAACTGCTTAGGATATCAAGTGAAAATATTTCTGGAGGAAGAGACATGGAGTCTGCAAGAAAAAAATGGAGAGATGAAGAATTCCTACTTGAGAAATGGGTACGTGAGCGTCCCCCATTCATCCCACACTAGCCTAGAAATAAAAAGGAGTTTGCAGAGGACTGTTGTTTAGGGATGTTTTTAGAAAGGGTTTGGAGATATCTTTGAATGCTAGCATTATATAGATTCTTCAATGAACAGCAGTGGCCATGCAGTAGGCCTGACTTACATGCAACTATACATGAGGTTATCACTCGGTACTCAAAACAGATGGGTAAAGCTGGGGGTGTGTAAGATGGAGTCCCTCCTCCCCCAGTCCAAGAAGCTTGAGATGCATTGGTATAACAGCAACCACTAAGAGGAAAAAGTGAAAACACAGGATACAACCCCTGTGGATTTTCTGCACTCATTTCCTCCAACAGTAGTCATGCACAAGCCTGGTAGTTATTATTTCTACCACATATCGAAGAAAAAATCCAGTTTAAATTATAGCCTACTAGTCAAGAGATCCGTACATGCTAACCTTTACCTTGTAGGGCATTCATCTTTTCTATCGATACATATTGTTTGTCCACGTCCATACCACTCCCCATTGTAATAGAGTCTTCCTTCTTCAGATCTTGTGCTGTACAGGTGTTTTTCCAACTTGACAGGGGCTGGAAGAATCAGTACAAATAATGCTGACAAAGCAGGAAACAATTTAAGATTTCAATACTTGCCTCCTCAAGAAGCAGAGAGTTCATCGTTTTTCAAATTAGTCATAGTTATTAGTCCAGAACTGACCTTAGTTCTAGACTGAGAACTGTAGGCAATGTTGCTTCTATAATCACACTTCTCTGCCAGACTGACTCTCAAAGTGACTTCAGATTAAAATCTATCACTTTTTAAAATTCAGTGTTGCTGAAAAGCACAGTTCCACTGGGATTTCTCCCTAACACTAAATGAAGCTTCATGAAATATGCATCATCTATTGGGACCTGGCTGAACACTCAGACTATTAGCTGGTAGAGATAATAGCAGTGGGAGCAGCCCAGATGTTAGTCTTCCACCTTCAGCTTCCAGCTGCTGTGGCTCACAGCTGGAACCTCTTATGCCCTTGCTCAATGATAAAGGCTTCTCTCTGGGAACTTCCAAAAGAAATAACACAAGTAAAACAGTAGCTGTTAAGGCCAGGTAGAACACTGAAATCTCTACCTTGGGAAGACCAGTTCATAATCTAAACAGCATGCATTCTGAGGTTTTATCAATTTTGTTATAATTTATTTAAACCTTGCTTGTTAAGGAACCCCCAAAGCACATGAATAGATCAAGTGTTAAGAAAGCTGCCCTTACGTTCCGTTTTCACTCTGTGTGGGCCCAAGGTAGCCATTGCCTGAAAAGACAAAGAAGTAAAGTCATCTTTCCAGTGAATCAACTTGCTTTGTTCAAAAGAGCAGCTATATGATAGCTCCAGCATAAATGGAAGTTCACACACTATACTCTAAAGCAGTGGTGGCGAACCTATGGCATGGGTGCCAGAGGTGGCACTCAGAGCCCTCTCTGTGGGCACGCGTGCCATCGCCCCAGCCAGGCCCAGACCATCATTAAAGTGTTGAATTCTCTGCCAAATAATTTTAAGTAAATGAAAGCATTTGGGATTGCTTTCCTTACTTTGTTTGGATCATCTTAAGTTAATGTATGAGTTGTTTTTTCTAAAGTAAAACCTCAGTATTCAGGTTAAATTGCCATGTTGGGACTTTGTGATAAATAAGTGGGTTTTGGGTTGCAGTTTGGGCACTCGGTCTCTAAAAGGTTCGCCATCACTGCTCTAGGGTTTATCTACACATTGTAAAGTCCTCATGGTCACTGGGGAAAACATGATCTATCAGCCATGTGTTGGGAATTTTCTGCCTCCCACATACATCCTGGTTCTTTCCTGCCTGCAACCAAAACAGGCAGGGAGAAAGCAGCTGAAGCCTTCTCATGCTGTTTTTGCATTTGCAAACCATCCAGTGGAGCTGCTACTGGCTCCACTGTGAAACTTAAGTATAGCCACATAGGTAACATGATGTTAACAGTGGAGCCAACAGCAGTTCCAACTAGGTAGTCTGCAAGCTGCCTTGGTGGCCTTGATGCAGGTAGAGAGGAGGGGTATAAATGTTGTAAATCACATAAAAATAAACATGAAAACAGCAGAGGGGAATGGCTACAGCTGCTTTCTCCCCACGTGTTTTGACTGCAAGCAGGAAAGCTTTTGGAATAAACTCTGTTACTCTTTCAGGTACCTTTTACTTTGAATACCTTAACAATGCTGCCCAGAAAATTTTAAAGCAGGTTTTGTCTCTCTAGAATTTTGAGCAAACCAAAAATTAATTATGAAGTTCTAATTAAGTCTAATGCCAGAAAACTGACAAGTAGTCCTACACAGTTAACAACATACTATATTAAGCTGTCATTTATTCATAATCCTTTCTTGAGTTTATGCCTGCATGTACCTGATTATCTCTACAACTATAGGGCCCAGTGACATGTAGCTAATTTTTGCTACTGCCCCCTCCGCTGGCATCCTGAGATATTTGCAATTCATACCCCAAATGCTTCTTTTCTGGCTACGCTTGATATGTCTGCTCTATGTTCTATATGGGTTGAACAAAATACTACCTCCCTTGAGTATTGTTTAACTTCAGAACATGCAACCTTTTGTTATGGCAGCCCATGCAAATCATCAATAGAACCACCACTGCAGTCACACTGACCTATTGTTCTGCCTTCCTACAGCCTATTAGAGTACAGCCAAGGTGACTGCCAGGTGCCTTTGTTCAGGAATCAGCAAAAGATACATTCACTGAGAACACAGGAACAACAGTTTAAACCTAGCCACAGAGTAAACCAACTGAACCAAAGAACAAACCAACTGAACTACCAGAGCTGTCTGTTCTCAAATTGTATTTTACGTCATCTGGATGCTGTGCAATGTTACAAATTGTTGCTTTCCCCATGCAACTAAGTATTTTGAACATGCTTGTTAAAAATTAAGCTGCGAATCTCATCACAAATTATTTAACCTGTATTCTTATGTGCTGTATATGACTATGGCATCAGTTCCTCCACCCAGCTAGCCCCAGTACCAATGGTATACTGTAGCTCACACCCCTCCCACCATCCAATAAAGTCACCTGGCTACCATCACTGTTCCATGCATACCACCACACCCAGGCTAGACTTCTTCCTAGAAAAAAAGAGATTCAAACCTAAGTCACCTGCAGACACATCAGAGATAAGGACATGCAATCATACCTTTCTTATTGTTGTCCAGTCTTCAAGTATGTCAAGATCTTGTAGCATATACACTATATAGGGTCGTTCATGAGTTAAAGAACTGGCCAGATATAGAACTTGCATATTTCTAGCAGACCAACATGAAGGATGCTTAGTATATAACAACCAAGTCTAAAGAAATGCTAAGTCAGTTCCCAAATACATTTGCAAATGTGAGGGCTTCTCTTGAAGCACTGGTGCTTATTAGATGAAGTAATGTCTAAGCCACTTTTTCGGAGAAGTTTTCCCAAAGCTGCTTAATAAATCCTATAATTATTTCATAACCACATCCAAATTAAATTTCTATGAGGGCAAACCTTATGCGGGAAAGGTATCTTCTGAATACTGGGGAGAAATTTTAAGCATACAGCAGGCATGAATCCAAATTAAGAGACTGAAACACAGCTGTATGGTTTACTTGCCATAAAAAGCCAGTCCATACACTACAGAGGCACACAACTTAACCAAAGAGAGATGCATCACTAAATTAACTATTAAAAAATATTTCTATTTTAATTCAGCCCTTTCTTTTTCAGCCCCATCTATATTAACTCATTTTGCCACTGTCACTATCACATGACTAGTTAACCCCACCATCTCGCCAGAGTCCAGAGGCCTCACTATATCATGTTAGTTCCTCCCCCATTTTCCTGTTTCTATCCACACTTGACTTCTCCCAGCAACATTCCATGGCAGAACACACAAGATACTCTCTCTTCTAGCAATTTATACGTTGAGAGCATCTCAGCACAAGTGATACTGTTGGCTGTAACATACTAAAATCTGAACTAAGGAAAGAGAGGCTATGCAGGTAGACTGAAGCAATGGCCCCAATTAACTGGGTGCTGCATTTGTGATCCGGGGCAAACAAAGGAAGAATGCTTTGTTAGCATGGCCAGTTCCACATTTCCGGGAGATGGGCTTGACTCCATGGTGGCCCTTGTACTGCCCAGTCCTGGCTGCGGGGATGGCCAGGTCAGGGGGGGGGGACCCTTGGGCAGTCTTGGGACCAGACTCCTCCTTGCTAGGCCCATCCTGCCCCTATAAATCGGGGCCACCACTGGACCAACTTCCTCACTTGCTTTGGGCTCTCCCATTCCCCACTCTCACTTCTGATGAGCTTGGACCATTTTATGTTCCCCCAAAGAAATGAGAAATAACCATAAACGATGGATCTGTGCAATTCCTCCAATGGCCACAAATAGTCAAGGAGGGTGCTGTTAACAGGCCCAAGGCAAGAGACATTCAAAGGTGGTTTGCCATTGCCTGCCTCTGCATTGCAACCCTGGACTTTCTTGGTGGTTTCCCACCCAGAGCTGACCCTGCTTAGCTTCCAAGATCTGAAGAGATCAGGCTAGCCTGGGCCCTCCCGGTACCACTGAATATGTTTAATATGTTTAATATATGCTATCCCACTTTTTTACGTAAAAGAGCCCTGAAAGCAACTTTCAGACATATAACTTGTTTTAAAAAGCATTTGTTCAGACACAATAAAGAGAAACTGGCAATTAAAAAAAAATCAAACAGAATACTGAGAGTAGCACTGAAGATGTTGAACTCTCAGATTACAAATGCTCAGCCAAATCTGGAGTGCGGCCTTTCTAGAGGACAAAAAAAGGTACAAAAGCATTTAAGTCTATTGTTTTTATATTACACTGACCCCTGCAAAATTAACAGTGATGTCCTAAGCAGACTCTGCCACCAGTGCTTAGAAGGGCGTAGCTCTAAGATTGCTTTGTAAAAGCAACGTTAAAGGACAAGACCATAAATTTTCACCTCAGTTAGTCATCAACTCAAGGAGCCATTTTTTTCTGAGTTTCAATCTTTCTACCAATGTCACTTTCCCCTCTATCTTTAAAAAAGGGGCTAAATACAAGGAAAGGCAAACATAATTCTATGCATTAAAAAACTAGTTTTTTCAAAACCAAATTGGCATGCAGTTACAAGTTACAACTACAGCCAAAGGACACAAAAACAGGTAAACCTTGTTTCAAAAAGAAAGAAAAACTGAGGGATACCACTGAAAAAGAGAGAAGGTAGCAAACCAGGTCCAAGTTCTCTTCCTTGTAGTACTATCCCATGTGACAATCCTTAATGTTCATCCCAGTCATCCCAGCAGTATAAGCAAACCTAATATCAGATAAAAAACCTCTGCCAGATAATCACAGCAAGTAAACTACCTCCAATACCCCAGTAAAAAGGCTAACAATTCTCAATCACTGTCTTCAGATTTGTTTGGTTTCAAATCACCCCCTTAGTCTTAACTAATGTTTTTGTGGACTCATTGGGCAGCCACATTGTTCAGGGCAATGAATATCACAGCCAGTTAGTAACAGACAAAAAGAAAAGGATATCTGATACAACAACGGGTTTTTTCTTATCCGGGCTAAATGGGTCCTTCCTTTTCTTCCTAGACTGAAGTTCATCATTCCATAACTCTGTGAAAACATAAGAATGCATTGCTACAGTTAAACTATTTTTCCTCTACAGAATCCAAACAAGTGATTTCTGCTATATCAGGAGGAACAAGTAATACGTTTCATGCAGACTATTTATGCCATATGCTCATTTAGGAACTGCAATGGCCATTGGTAGATATTATTAATTTTTAGAACAGATGTTGTCATTTTGCCAGCAGACTACTCGCTTACTGAATTTGTTATAAATGATGCTTCTGACTTTTATGAAATCATGAGAATATATCAGAAGCAGGAAACCAACTGGAGAGACAGGTTGGAGGCTTGGACAACAAAGAGGTGAAAGCATTACTAAAAGAAGATAGGTAGACTGTATAGAAACAGAGTCCATTCTTTGTATGTTTCCACTGTGGAAAATGCTATCTTCAGGAAGGGTGGCTGAAAAACTGGGTCTAACAGAATTACATCAGAAATGAAATTCTAGAGCTAATGGACAAATGATAAACAAAACAAGTTTCTGGGTATGGAGACACACAGCCAAGGACTCTTAAGAAATTCAGCTGGGAAATTGTTGATCCAACAAAAGTATTCAACTTGTCACTAAACTTGGCTTCCTTCTCAGAGAATTGGACAACAGTCACAACACAAACTTTTAAAAGAGTTATCATGAGGGATACTGGAAGTTACAGGCAATTATCCCAATGACTGCTCTGGATGAAATGGTTGGAACCGTTCTTAAAAGATAAAATTATTAAGCACGTAGAGGAACATGTCCTATGGTTCATCAATCTCCATTACCTCTATAAAGGGAAATCCTGCCTCACCAAACTTTTTGGATTGTCAATAAGCATGCACATAGGGGTAATGTAGTAGAAATTGTTACCAAGCATTCACATAAGGGTAATCTAGTAGACATTGTGGCTTGTGTCCTGTGGAGTATATGCGTATCCCCACTAGCCTTCCTGAAGCTCTCCAAAATACTGATGCTGCAGATTGTTGAACTCACATGGAAAAAAACTAACATAATTGGGGGATGGACTACAGTGAAGAGCAGGAACATGGTAAAATTGATCTTCCCTTCTTCTTCAGTTAACAGAAATTCCTTTGGAGCAGAAGCAGTATCAAACTGTTTGCCCCTCCTCCATGCAGCCTGTTGAATTGCATTACTTTTTGTCCCAGTGAGTTGTGCAAACTCCAACACCAGCATTTTGGAGATCTCCAATAACCACTGAGAGTAGGGGGAAGTGGTAAAGAACCATACCTGCATATGTAAACACTCCATAGCTTTTAATCCAATATACTTGGATTTCCAAAAAAGGTTTATAGGAAGTCCTTTATCTAAAGCTCTGGAATAAATTTTCCAGGCACAAGATAGGTCCTCTCGTGGATTAGAGACTAGTACAACAGGAAGAGAGTAGGACTAAATGGACAGTTCTCATAACAGAGGAAAGTATGCAGTGGGGTCCCATACATTCAGTACTGGGACAAGTCCCATTTAATTTGTTCACAGAGAATCTCAAATCAGTGGTGGGCAATGAAGTAACCAAGGTTGCAGAGAATTCTAAATTATTAAGGACTAGGAATAAGGCTCATTGTGGAAATAAATACAATGAGCTCTAGAAAGAGGCTCTGGGAGTGCCCCAGCCTTGGGCACTCAGCATCAATTTGCTTTGGCGACCACAGCAGGGTATAATGACAGAGTCCACCATTTTCTCCAGAGGAACTGATCTTTGCTACTTGAAGAGCAGTTGTAATTTTCAGTGATTTCCACCCCTCACCTGGACATTGGCAACAATGGTTCCCCAGGAGGCTGGTTCAGAGGATAGTCTATGGCACTGTACCTGTCTGAGGTCCCACCCATCCTCAAACCCCACCCTCTCCAGGCTCCACCCCTCAAATCTCCAGGAATTTCCCAACTTGGAGGTGACAACCCTATCTCCCCCCCAGCCAACCATCAACCTACCTTTATCTTCCCCTCTGACTTCAGCTTTCCATCTCCTCCCCCCACCCTCCTAGAGAGCAGCTGTAATTCTGAGTGATCTCCAGCTCCCACCTGGAGATTGGCAACAATGGATCCCCAGGAGGAAATAGCTGGTTTAGAGTGTGGCGTTTATGGCATTGTACCTGTCTGAGGTCCCACCCCTCCTCTAATCTCACCCTCTCCAGGCTCCACCCCTCAAATCTCCAGGAATTTCCCAACCTGGAGTTGGCAACCCAGCCAAGCATCAACCTGCTGTTATCTGCCCCTCACTCTTCAGCTTTCCGTCTCCTCCCCACACCTGCAGCCTCTACCGTGCTCTGAAGCCCTGACTGCTATGTCACATTGGCTATCAAAGGGGAGCCATTTCAGCAGAATATAAGGACACAGAGTCCACCATTTGCTCCAGGGAAACTGATCTCTGCCATCTGTAAAGCAGTTGTAATTCTGAGTGATCTCCATCCCTCACCTGCAGATTGGCAACAATGGTTCCCCAGGAGGAAAAATACAGTTTTTCTCTGCAATGGGGACCAAAGCAGCTTACATCATTCTCCTCTCCCCCTTTTGACTTGTACAACAACCCTGTTTTACTGACAGAACCAAGCTTGGTTGCCTAGCAATTTTCACAGTTTATTCTGACAGGAAAGTGGGCAAGCTGGCAGTGGGCGGGGGAGGGGTTACGCTGAAAGACTGTGACTGGTTCAAAATCACAGCTTTCACAGCAAGAACCTGGGTCTGGCAGACCCTGCTCTGATGCACTAACTGCTATGCTGAGGGTAGCCAACCTCCAGGTGGAGCCTGAAGATCACCGGGTATCACAACTGAACTCCAGACAACAGATCTCTTCCCCCCCTGGAGAAAGTAACTGCTTTGAAGGGTGGGCTCTATGGCATTCTGTTCAGCTGAGGCCTCTCCCCTCCCCAAACTCTGGCTTCCTTAGACACAGAATGTCCAGGAATTTCCCAACCTGGAGCTGGCAACCCTAGTCAGGACTGGCCCCAATGAGTTCCTCACAAAGGCCTGGAAAAGGTTTCCTTCCTTTGTCTTTTTACTGACAGAACCAAGCTTGGTTGCCTACGAACAGCCACTGAGGGAAAAATTAGTCCCACAGAGGAGCCAAGCAGGAGAAGTGTCTTCGTCAGGAGAGAGAGCCGTTTGCCAGTTATTCTGACAGGGAACAGTGGCTGAAGTGGGAGTGGGCGAGGAAGAGGAGCACACCCAGCCAATGGCATGCGAGTACTCTTGAGTAGCGGCTGATAGGCCAATGGCTGATAGAGCGCATTGCACAGCCAATGGGATAGCTAGAAACGGCCAATACACTAAGAGGATTATTATATAGAGATGATGAAAACCAGAGACAACTGTGACAAGCTGCAAGAGGATTAGTCCAAACTGGATGATTGGGTAACAACGCAGCAAATGAGGTGTAACTAAGTTTAAAGAGAAACACAAAGAGACAAAAGAAATCTCAGCTTCACATAGGCATGGTAGGCTCCGAATTGCGAATGACTGACTGGGAAATCATGGTGGACAGTGACAGTCAATGAAAATGTCTGTTCTGTGTGAGCAGCAGTTAAAAAACCCAAAATTTATGCTATGGATTATTAGGAACAGAACTGAAAATAAAGTTGCCTGTAATGTAATGCCTTTGCACAGATGTATGGTGCTGATCCACTTCTGAATGCTGTGTGCAGTTCTGGTCACCACATCTAAAGCTGGAAAAGGTGCAGAAAGGGGCAACTAAAACAATTAAGGCAGTGGAACACCTTCCTTATAACGCTTAAAACGTGAGAAGATGTGGCTCAGGTTTATAAAATTAGACATGGGGTAGAGAAAGTGGACAGAGATAAACTTTTCTCCCTCTCCCATAATACCAGAACTCGTGGTCACCAAATGATGTTGATAGAGACACAAGGAGACAAAAGAAATCTCAAACAAAAAGGATTTCTTCACTCAAAAGGTAACTAGCTTATGGAATTCACTGCTGCAAGATGCGATGATGGCCATAAACTTAGATGGCTTTAAAGGGGATTAGGCAAATTCATGGAAGATAGGTTCCCAAATCACTACTAGCCATGGCAAATAAATGGAATCTCCATATTCAGAAGTGATAAGTCTCTGAATGCTAGTGCTGGAGGCCAACACTTGGTCCTGCCCTTCTTGTAGGCCTTCCTGGGGCATCCAACTGATCACTGAGTGAAAAAGGAAGCCAAAGTAAAGGAACAACTGGTCTGATCCAGCAGGGCTGCTCTTATGTTCTTACGCTCATATATTAAAGTCCTTTGTATATACTCCTTTCTTACTATTAGTGTGCAGCAAAACTGTCCAAACACAATATTGCCAAAATACTGTCTACGATCATACTTTTTTTGCTTTGATCATCTTGTGTTGAACAGAAGGACATCAAACAAGCCCAACAGCATGCTGCAGTTCATTAAAACCTTTTACAAACACCCCATCTACAGGTAATTTATTTACCAGACAGCTGACTAGCTCCTCAGCATTAAGTTACCTGAGGTAATGTCAATACTATGCCTGTCTTCTTCAAGTCGTCTAATTTTCTCTTCTAGTTCACTCTGAACTGTGTCATACAGCAAGAGCTTTTCACTCTGGAAGGAAAAGTTCCTAGAGATCAGTTAATAGTGTAGTCAAACATTAACCATTAAAAGCACAGAATATCTCTCCTACTGGATTGGGCACTCAGGATAAATGCAAGACAACAATAGCTTCCTACACGGAGACTTGCTTTATAAGCCGCATTCCTTCATTGGGTTCAGAGTAGAAGAGGCAAGATGGAAACTTTCAGATACTTGAATACGATACAACACATGCAAATAAAGGGTTTATGTCTTTTAATTAGGTGTATGGTTTAAGAAGAGAGCTGAGTCAAAAAGTGTTTTATTCCTCCTTCCCAGAAACATTTTGAATCTGCTTTGATCAGCCTGAATAATAAGATTATTTGGCCAATACCAACAATTTAGGAAGAGTGGCAAGCTATACCATACAAGCAACACTGGATATGTCATTACCACACATTTCTTAATCCTACAGGTGGAAGCCCAAGATTTCCAGATGTCCATTTAAAACATGACCCTTAAATACACACAGATTCCAAGCACTCACAGAAAGCAAATAAGGCCCAGTGCTCAGTAGCTTTTTTAAAGGGACTGTTAATCTATTTGTTTATGATTTTGCCCATGCTATGCAGCTGGGAGCATTACAACACATCTGTAGCATTTTTTACTCTTACATTTCCACTGAATGTTTTACATGTGCAAGTGGTGTTTTATTTATTACTACATATATGGCAATCCTGGCAGTTATTCTGCCCAGAAATCAAGTTTGCATTACAGGGTGGTG
>NW_015172036.1:103515-132405 GCF_001447785.1 Gekko japonicus | reverse complement strand
ATAGGCCTGTAATTTGCATGATGGGATACTATTTGGTCACCCTCCAAACCAAATCCACATCCCACAAATGACTGATGTAGAAGGAGGAAAGAGCAGCACTCAGATCCATGCTGGTCATGGGAATGATACGCCATGCAAACAATATGCTACATAAAGAATATATATATATATATATATATATAAAATTCACAGAATGAATACCAATTAAGTGTGTGGGGCCTGGTGGAAACCATATAGCCAGAATCCAAAAGACACTGCAACCGGCTTTGTGTGCCCAAAGAGGATTTAAACTTTCAACACTTGCATTTCAAACACTAACCCCACTTCTGTTCTCATTGGCTCCACTTTTAAAACTGGAAGAGTTTCAAAGACAGCATGTGACACAGAGCTGGGACATGCGGTTCAATGTCAAGTACCCCACCAAGTCTGACTGAATCTTGCAGCATGCCTAAAGTAACTCTGGTATCTTGTGCACATCCTAAGTGAATGTATTAACAATGGTTGCACACCTACTCTGCTACGTTCTTCAGTGTGCTGAACTGCTATATGACATGCCATCAGAAATGTGTCTAAAGGGTGGCATCACAGCAGTGAACCATGTCACACAGAAGTGACCTAACTTACCACACCACTTGTGTAAACTTCATGCAGACTATGTTCAATCCAGTTAACTGAGTTATTCAGCGCATTTTTCTTCATTTTAAAAGCAATCTTCAGAAGGATGCTTAAATGGATCGATAAACATATCTACGTTTTAAAAATAAACTAACAATAAACCACTGCTCTATCATTTTTGTGGATATTATATGTCCACAAATACTTGTCAGCTACAGAACTATGCATGCTTCCCAACAGTAAATCCCACTGGTTACAGGAAGATGAAAACTATCCCCAACTAAAACAGTACCTCACAGTGTTGGCGGGAAGCTTGAATTTCACATTCATATTTGTTTTTCACAGATTCTAAACAGAGCTCTCTGTAGATACCTACAAACAAACAGTTTTGTGTAATTTTTAAAAGGACAGGTACCATATGGCTCACTGACCACATTTTAACACACCACTGCATTCCCCGTTTATTGTTATTTAAAATCTTCATATCCCATATTCTAAACTGGAAAAAAAAAACAGTTCTGAGGTAGTTTATGCCACAATGAGTCTAAAAATGAGCAAACGCAATAATGAGGTAGTTTAAACTAAAGCCAACAGTAAAAATAGCAAGAATGAAACCGGGCAGAGGTTTGTATTTTATTAACTGCAAGCAGAGCGGCACTCATGGTTCTTCTTCCTGCCTTTCCTTTAACCCAGCAGTACCCCCAAGAGATTTCAAAAACTGACTGTGAGAGCCATAAGAGCCTCATGGACAAAATGACATCAGGCAGGGGCAGCTGCAGTGAGGAAGGGCAACACAGCCCCTCCTCACTTGCACCAATGACATTTCTACCGGCACAGCAGCCAAAGGGGGTAAATGAGGGCAATATCACGCAATTGATCCTGGTCACTGCAACCTGCCCTCCAGCAATGCTTCCTGCTGTTCTGTCCACAAAGCTCCTGCAACAATTTTTTCAAATCTCTCCGAGGGCTGCTGGGAAAAGTGGAGGCAGGAAAGATCATTCTTCTGCTTGCATTTCATAGCCTACAACCCAAAATGAGCATGTCAGCAAAAGGCTTAGAAAATGTGATTTTTGCCTGAGGCATAGAAGGCATTTGGAATTTGGCCCAGCACTAGCAACCAATCATCTACAATTTATTGAAAAAGGAAAAGAATAATGATGCTGAGAAGTCACAAAAAGCAATTAAAAATATATAATAAAATTTGCCTCCCATTTTCCTTTGTGTAATGCTCCAACAAGCTTTCATCCAAATTCCACTGAAATGTCTCCACTCGTTTTAGCAGGCGCTGTGCCTTGCTTAAGAACTGTTTAGTCCTATAGATTCTACCAATACAACGCATGAAGAGGGCTTGCTACCTTTACATACTTGGCAATGTGAAATTCTTACACAAACCCAAAACTGGATACATTAATACAAATGTAATTTCCAAATAATGCCACACACTAGGGGTGTGCAAAAAAATAAATAAAAAATCGGCCCATTTGGAATCGCCCAAATCGGGCAGAATCAATTTCGGCTGGCTGTAAGACCCCCTGCATGTCAGTTTTGTCAGTACCAGCCCTTCAGGAGTCTTTTGGCCAGCCGAATGTCAATTTCAGCCCCATTATATCCTATGGGCCATTGAAGTCAATGGTGAAAACATAGAGTATATTTTGGGGGCTGGAAGGGAGGGGGCTTGAGGGAGAGAGTCCAAACTCGCAGGGTAGCTGCTGGAGCCTCTCCCCAAGATACCAACCAAGTCAAAAAGTTACTTTTTTCCCACCATAGAGAACAATGGAGGGGATAGGGGTAACCTGTTTGGGGGCCCGTAGAATTGGACCCCCTGGTCCAATGTTCTTCAAACTTGGTTGGTATCTTGGGGAGAGGCTCCAACAGCTACCCTGTGAGTTCAGAGCCTCTCCCTCAAACTCCCTCCTTTCCAGCCACCAGAATATACCCTATGTTTTCGCCATTGACTTCAATGGCCCATAGGGGTGAATAGCCGCCGAAATTCAGCAGCAATTCGGCGGCAAGCCAATTCAGATCAGAGAATCTGAATTGGCCTGCAGCAGCCCGAAAGGGGTCCGAATGGGCCATTTTTGGGGTGCATTTGGTTCGGATGAACCGAATGCACATCCCTACCACATGCACCATGCAACAGGCTAAAGGAATATAAAACCTGGCCCACCAAACAACGAGCTTTACATAACTAAGATTATTTTTAAGGATTACTGCTTTACAGCCATAATCTGTGTGGAGTTTGCTACAAATCTTCAAACCCCCTTTCAAAAGCAGCCCCTTGCATTGTCTAACACATCAGTCCCCAAACTTGCAGTAGTAATCTATAAAGCCATGAAAGAAAGCACTACTGGGTGGGAGGATGAGAAGCCAGTGTACATACACCAGCATGTCAGCTGCCTCAATGATGAGCTCCAGTCCCTGACCCTAGCCACAGTCCAGAACTGGTGTTTGAACTCAATTTTCCCTTCAAAATTTCCCCCTCCCACTGGCCTCCAGAATTGTTTTTAAAAATGATGTTTTTCTCAAAAGGGGCTGAAAAAATTGACGCATATTGATGACAATGGAACCACATGCCACAGTACGCAAGTTATCTTACTAGGTGGACTGACAGCAGCATTTATGGAGTAGTGTGGTTAGAGTGTTAGACTAAGATATGGAGATTCAGGTTTGAATCCCCACTCTGCTATGGAAGCTCACCAGGTGACCTTGGACGAGTTACCCTCAGCCCAATCATACCTCACATTGTTATTTTTGTAAGGATAAAATGGAGGAGGGGAGAAAAATGGGGTACAAATAAATAAATTTTGATCTAAACAGCTAACTTCAATCAAAACTGTGGAGAAAGTTGATTTCTGATGTCCACAAACAATCACCAGTTACTTCATAGCAATACTGGATACATGCAGATTTGATAAAACTCTACCAAATCTTCCCAAATTTAGTAACAAAATTTCATAAGGACTGAGGCAGCTGCAAAGACTAAGAGGGGTGGTGCAGTGGCCTTCAGAGAAACCAGAAAGATGCATGCTGAACTGGCAAACAACAAGGCTCTGCCCCACTGCAGAGCTCCAAACACTACCATCATCCAGCTATAGGGCTGAGAACTCCTTATTTGGAGTTAAGCATTCAAGAGTTAAAGACTAGCATATTTCAATGTTTTCCTTAACATTTTACTTCTACCCGGACCCTGCAGGATACATCTAATTGAGTCGACAGCAGCCACTTCATGCTCTTACCTGCCACTTTTGTTCGGATTTGCATGTTTTCTTGCAGAGCTGCCAGTGGTTCTAAGTACTCTGGTGCCTTTCCCGCTATGACCTCCTGCAGTTTTGCATCCACTTGGCTTAATCTCTCTTTGTAAAGTCTTAACATAATGAAGATGGAGTGCATTATATTAAAAACATGCAAAGAACATTGTATATTAACATTTCTAAGAATCCTTTCACCCAGTCATCAGTGGTCACAACCCAACAAATCATTAAGCCTGTAAACTCCAATGAAATCAACAAGATTTAAAACATATTAACCTGTACACCAAATTATGGCCAATTCATCATTTAAACATTATTTATCTTCTCCGCATGCTTCCCAATTTTAACTTTTACAGCTAAAGATGATGGATTCATCTAGGATTTCCCTCTAATAGCCCAAATTCATATAAAGTGTTGCATGATATAAACCTACCTGATAGCAGTTCATTTACATGATTTATTACAGGTATGGTAGTTGTAGAATTGGCAATCTGGGGCAGAATGGGGGCCATAGTAACACTACCAGGAGATACGTAAGACTCAGATGGACAGCAACGCAAAGGAGCAGCAAAGAAATGCAAAAGACCAAGAGAGGCTTGCCTTAAAAAAATTCTCCAACTGATCCCTTAACGCTCATTGCCATTTCACTGTTAAATATTTATATGTTGGCAAAACTAAGTAGTTCAGCCTTCACACTAAAATGTATGTTGTGGCATGTATAGTCGAAGTTCCTGTCTCCATCATATCTAAGTGCCAAAGTGGTGTTTTCCTCAACCTTCAGCCCTTAGCTTAGCAATAAAGCACATGCTTTACATGCACAGGGTTCTAGTTTCAGTCTCCAGCATCTCCCACTAAAGGATCTGAAGTACCTGGTAATGGAAAAGATATTTCTTTGCCTGAGAGCCTGAAAGCCACAGCTAGTCACAGCAACCAATTCTAAACTGGATATAGTATAAGGGATTTTCATATGTCCACCCCAGGCCCAAGTGGCTGCATTGTCAGGGAAAGGCCTGCTTTTTGTGTACAGGTTAGAACGACAACTAGGAATTACTAAGTTTTAGGTCTGTTTCCATGCCCTTGTAAACCCACTTCAATCTGGAGAAGTTAAAAAATATCTAAATATGCATCCAGAACTGATCCTTGTATGAGCCTTACATTGGGCCCATTACAGTATCTCAGCCTAACCCACCCTCATGAGGTTGTGAAAATTAAGTGGAGGAGAGAATGATATAAAAAGCCACTTTTGGTCCTGATCAGGGAGAAACATGGGATATAAATAAATAAATACGCAAGCATTGTTTTCAGAGTTCTTTAGATGGTGCAAATCATGCCCAGAATTACCTTTACACTGAAATTCAAATGTAATTCTGTAAGTAACCTTACACATGAATCTCATTCAGAAGCTTCTCACATGGTGCCTCTACCTTCAGAGGAAACTACCAGGATCAGAGGGGCTTTTCTCTGGTGGCATCCCAGTTATAGAATTCCCTCCCCAGTCAAATGTGACTGGTGGCATCTTTATTATTTTTCAGGAGCCAGACAAGGTTCATCATGTTTTCATGTGTTGTAATCTGTTTCTTTTAATCATTTAATGTGCTTTTACGGTTGGGAGTGTTTATGGTTTCTTACTGAATTTTTAAATTTTTACACTCCTTTATAAGCTGCCTTGGGATCTATTCCAGTGGAAAGATGTGATAAAAGAGGCCTAAAAAATAAATACTTACTGATCTTTAAGGTCTGTAAACTGTTTTTCAAGATTGGACATCTCATCTAAACATTCCATTCTTCTCCTTTCACAGTCCTCATCATCCATTTCTGAGAAGGGAATTAAGAATGCATCAGAACAACAGGTTCTTCTCATCCAATCTGTTTCACAGGAATTAACATCAAGATAAAGTTGTTCAGCAAAATGAAGTTGCTTGTTAGTGCTCTAAATGCAGAACTTTCATCAGTCTTTTAAAGCTGCTGGAAAACAGACAACCAAAATGAAAGCTGTTTCCTTTTATTCCACTTTTTGGTTTGTTTCCATCATGACTCCTCAAATTTATTCTGTATCTTAAAGACAACTCTGTTAATATTTTAAGGTATTGTCGAACAAGAATCACATGTCATGTAATGGTTAAAGCATTAGACCGAAGACCTGGGAGAACAGGTTCACGAATCCACTCAACCCGGAAGCTTATGAGGTGGCCTTGGAAGAATAATTCCTTCTCAGCCTGGAACCTACCTCACAAGTTTGCTGTAAGGAAGAGAACTGTATACACTACCCTGAACTGACTGGAGGAAAGGTGGGATGAAAACTGAACTAGATACAAGATCTGAAATAATCAATGAAGTTGATAACACAGCACAACTTTCATGTACCAGAACAGCTTCTTCTTTAAACTTGGCAAACAGCTAGCATCGTAGAGGACTGTAACCTGGGCGGGTCTTGTACTTGTCAGCTAATGAAGCTTATGCTACTCCTTTGCAAGGGCAGCAGACTGGTTTACATGAAGAAGAAGAAGAGATTGGATTTATACCCTGCTCTTCACTACCCAAAGGTGTCTCAGAGTGGCTTACAAACTCCTTTTCCTTCCCCTCCCCACAACAGACACCCTGTGAGGTAGGTGGTTCTGAGAGAGCTCTGACAGAAACTGCTCTTTTTCAAGAACAGTTCTTATCAGAACTACGGCTTGCCCAAGGTCATCCAGGCAGGTGCAAATGGAGGAGCAGGGAATCAAACCCGGTTCTCCCAGATTAGAGTCCGCGCACTTAACCACTACACCAAACCAGATTGGATGAAACACTGTGCAAGTGCAAATAGCCATGGTAGAGTGCTTTTGTCCTGTTCAGGTCCGCATAACAGTAACATGATTCTACACGGACCCACAGAACAGTGCAGCAGATAACTTTACCAGAACCACCAAATGTGGCACGGGCTATGGTGGACTACTTCACAGAATTGTCATTTCGTCAACCATACATCACTAGTGGAGTAGGTGATCTAAAATTTCAAGTTCCACAGCAATTGTTTGGGTGCATGGAAGCCCTCCCTTTAATAGAAGTATGAAGGCCAGTCCTGCCTGAGATAATTGCTTTTGCTATTTCTTGCATTGTGCTCAGCTGAAGAACTGGATTCTTGTATGTTATAATGTAAAACTATTTATTTATTTATAATTTGATTTATATCCCGCCCTCCCCTAAGGCTCAGGGCGGCTAACAATTAGGGCAAAAGCCATATTTAAAACAATTAAAAACAGAATAAAAACATAACAATAATACAACGAAGTTGTACAAATGCTAGAAGTGTCCGAGGTAAAATCGGGGAGTTGGAGTGCTTGGTGTCGGAGGGAAAAATAGACATTGTGGGTATTTCTGAAACTTGGTGGGATGAGGAAAATCAGTGGGACACAGTGATTCCCGGTTATATATTATATCGGAAGGATAGGGGGGGAAGGGTTGGAGGTGGGGTAGCTTTGTATGTCAGAGAGGGTATAAAGTCTAGAAAGATTGAGAGGCTAAGTGAATTGGATTCGCTTCTGGAAGTTCTATGGGTTGAAATAGGGGGGCCAAAAGGAAACTTAACACTGGGAGTTTGTTATTGCCCACCAGATCAAAAGATAGAGGAGGATTATAAAATGATGAATGCCTTAAAGATAGCAACTAGACAAAAACACTGTGTAATAATAGGTGATTTTAACTACCCACACATTGATTGGGTCAATATGTGTTCTAGCCGGGAAAAAGAGATTGAGTTTCTAGACACTCTAAATGACTGTGCTATGGAGCAGATGGTCACGGAACCTACCAGGGGAGAGGCGATCCTTGATTTGGTCCTAAGTAACACTCAAGACCTGGTGAGAGATGTAAAAGTGATTGCACCGCTTGGAAACAGTGATCATAATGTTGTTGAGTTCATCATTTGTACAAATAGAGAATTGGCCAAAAAGACTCACACAACCATTTTTAACTTTAAAAGGGGTAATTTCTCTGATATGAGGGGACACGTGGGGAGGAAACTGAAAGGAAAAGTAGAAAGGGTCAAAACAATTGGGGAAGCTTGGGATCTATTTAAAACTACGATCCTAGAAGCTCAAAAAATATATATTCCGCAGGTTAGGAAAGGCACAAACAGGTATAGGAAAAAGCCTGCATGGTTAACAAACAGAGTAATGGAGGCTGTAAAAAGTAAAAAGAATTCCTTTAAGCAGTGGAAAGCTAGTCACAGTGAGGCTGATAAAACGGAACACAGGCTATGGCAAATAAAATGCAAGTCTGAGGTCAGGCAGGCAAAAAGGGAATATGAGGAGCATATAGCAAAAAACGTAAAAACCAACAATAAAACTTTCTTCAAATACATTAGAAACAGGAAACCAGCCAGGGAGGCAGTGGGGCCCTTGGACGACCAAGGGGTAAAAGGAGTATTGAAGGATGATAGGGAAATGGCTGAGAAGCTAAATGCATTTTTTGCCTCCGTCTTCACTGTGGAAGATGAGAAGTGCTTGCCCACTCCAGAACCACTGATTTCAGGAGGGGTGTTGGAAGACCTGAGTCAGATTGAGGTGATGAGAGAGGAGGTCCTAAAACTGATAGACAACTTAAAAACTGAAAAATCACCAGGCCCAGATGGCATACATCCGAGAGTTCTGAAAGAACTCAAATGTGAACTTGTAGATCTCCTGACAAAGATATGTAATCTTTCCTTAAAATCTGCCTCCATTCCTGAGGATTGGAAGGTAGCTAATGTCACTCCCATCTTTAAAAAGGGTTCCAGAGGAGATCCGGGAAATTACAGGCCAGTCAGTCTGACGTCGATACCGGGTAAATTGGTGGAAACCATTATTAAGGAAAGAATTAGTAGGCACATAGATGAACAAAACCTATTGAGGCAGACTCAGCACGGTTTCTGTAAGGGAAGATCTTGTCTCACTAACCTGTTAGTGTTCTTTGAGGGGGTGAACAAACATGTGGACAAGGGGGATCCAATAGATATTATTTACCTTGACTTCCAGAAAGCTTTTGATAAAGTTCCTCATCAAAGGCTCCTAAGTAAGCTCAAAAATCATGGGATAGAAGGACAAGTCCTTTTATGGATCAAAAACTGGCTAGTTCATAGAAAACAGAGAGTGAGTGTAGGTGGGCAATTTTCTCAGTGGAGGGTGGTAAGCAGTGGGGTACCGCAGGGATCAGTACTTGGTCCACTGCTTTTTAACTTGTTCATTAATGATTTGGAGATGGGAGTAAGCAGTGAAGTGGCTAAATTTGCGGATGATACAAAGTTGTTCAGGGTGGTGAAAACCAGTGAGGATTGTGAGGCACTCCAAGGGGATCTGTCAAGGATGGGCGAGTGGGCGTCAACATGGCAAATGGGGTTCAATGTGGCCAAGTGCAAGGTGATGCACATTGGAGCCAAAAATCCTAAATATAAATACACATTGATGGGGTCTGAACTGGCAGAGACTGAGCAAGAGAGAGATCTTGGAGTTGTAGTGGATAACTCACTGAAAATGTCGAGACAGTGTGTGACTGCAATAAAGAAGGCCAATGCTATGCTGGGGATTATTAGGAAGGGTATTGAAAACAGATCAGCCAATATAATAATGCCCCTATATAAATCAATGGTGAGACCTCATTTGGAATACTGTGTGCAGTTCTGGGCACCACACCTTAAAAAGGATATTATAGCTTTGGAAAAAGTGCAGAAAAGGGCAACTCGAATGATAAAAGGGTTGGAACACTTTCCCTATGAGGAAAGGTTAAAGCGCTTAGGGCTCTTTAGCTTGGAGAAAAGACGACTGAGGGGTGACATGATCGTGGTTTATAAGATTATGTAAAGCGCTTAGGGCTCTTTAGCTTGGAGAAAAGACGACTGAGGGGTGACATGATCGAGGTTTATAAGATTATGCATGGGAAAGAGCAGGTAGAGAAAGAGGTACTTTTCTCCCTTTCTCACAATACAAGAACTCGTGGGCACTCCATGAAACTGCAGAGCGGTCGGGTTAGAACGGATAAAAGGAAGTACTTCTTCACCCAAAGAGTGATTAACACATGGAATTCACTGCCACAGGAAGTGGTGGGTGCTACAAGCATGGACGGCTTCAAAAGGGAATTAGATAAGCATATGGAGCAGAGGTCCATCAGTGGCTATTAGCCACAAGGTATAGCTAGGGGCTCTGGGGCAAGTGATGCTCTGTCTTCTTGGTGCTTGGGGGGGTCAACAGTGGGAGGGCTTCTAATGTCCTGGCCCCACTGCTGGACCTCCTGATGGCACTGGTATTTCTGGCCACTGTGTGACACAGAGTGTTGGACTGGATGGGCCTTTGGCCTGATCCAACATTGGCGTCTCTTATGTTCTTATGTTCTTATGAAGTGCTGGTGCTTTGATGTTCACAGTTCCAAGATGGGTTCCAATAGGGTGGATCCAGACCCAATGACGTAAGTTCCAAAACGGCAGATAACCAGTCTTCTTCCCAGTGCCTGCTTGCACCCTGATGGTATCTCCGCCAATTTTCAGCGGCAATGCATTGGTGGAACAGTAGCAGCGGCAGCTCCTACTTGAAAGCCTGGCTGAAGAGCTCTGTCTTGCAGGCCCTATGGAACTGCCCAAGATCCCGCAGGGCCCGGATCTCCTCCGGGAGCTCATTCCACCAGGTAGGAGCCGCCACCGAAAAGGCCCTGGCCCAAGTCTTGGCAAATGTGACGTCCCTGAGGCCTGGGGTAGTCAAAAGATGTTGGGGCCCCCGACCGTAGTGCCCTTGGGGGAACATATGGGGAAAGGCAGTCCCTTAGGTATGCCGGACCCCGACCATAAAGTGCTTTAAAAGTAAGAACCAGCACTTTGAAGCCGATCTGATACGCTATTGGCAGCCAGTGCAGCGCCTTCAGCACAGGCTGGATGTGGTCCCGCCTAGGGAGACCCATCAACAGCCTGGCTGCTGCATTCTGCACTAGCTGCAGCTTCTGGATTTGCGACAAAGGCAGCCCCAAGTAGAGATCATTACAGTAGTCCAGCCTCAAGGTGACCATCGCATGGATCACTGTAGCCAGGTCATCACGGTCAAGGAAGGGAACCAACTGCCGCGCCAGCCAAAGATGATTAAAGGCCGACTTGGCAGTTGCTGCTACCTGGGCCTCCATCGTTAAAGAGGAGTCCAGGAGTACTCCCAAACTCCTAACCTCCAATGCTGGCACCAAAGGCGCCCCATCAAACGTGGGGAGAGGGAGTCCCAACCCTGAACCGCCCCGACCTAGGCCCAGGACCTCCGTCTTTGCCAGGTTTAGTTTCAGCCAACTCAGTCTGAGCCAACCAGCCACGGCTTGCAACACCCGTTGAAGGTCATCTGGGTCAGGGTTCGACCGGCCGCCCAGCATCAGATAGAGCTGGGTGTCATCCGCATATTGATGACACCCAAGCCCATACCTCCGGGCAATCTGGGCAAGGGCGCGCATGTAGATATTAAACAACATCAGGGACAGCACTGCCCCCTGAGGCACCCCACAATCAAGAGGGTGCCTCCGGGACCGCTGCTCGCCTATCGCCACCCTTTGTCCCCGACCTTGGAGAAAAGAGGCAAACCATTGAAGGGCCAGCCCCTGAATCCCCACGTCGGCGAGGCGGTGTTCCAACAACTGGTGGTCGACCATATCAAATGCGGCCGACAGATCGAGCAACAACAGTGCCGCCACACCACCTCGATCCAGATGCCTTCGAAGGTCATCAGTCAGGGTGACCAATGCCGTCTCCGTCCCATGACCCGGGCGAAAGCCGGACTGGAAGGGGTCTAAGATTGAGGCATCCTCCAGAAAACTCTGTAGCTGTATCACTACAGCTGTATTAGAATGTATCTGTATTAGAATGTATCACTACAGCTGTATTAGAATGTATGGGGAAGAGGAAGTGTGATGCATACTGGGATGCATAATAAAACTGCAGGTTCATCAAAGTTCTTACCTGAATAATGCATTTTCAATCCACTTTCAATGCGCTTTGCAACTAGAATTCACTGTGTGAAATGGAAAAATCCATATGCAAACAATTGCTAAAGTGCATTAAAGTTGCATTATTCAGCATGTGTGAAAGCACCTCTAGTGTAGTTTGCTCCTACATTTTTTGTTTATCTGTCTATCTAATTCTGAACATGGCTTAAGAGCACAGATGAAAAAATCTACACAATGGGGCCAGGTACAGAATGGGGAGATGATTCTACAAATTGGGGGGGGGGGAGGTTTGAAGATAATCTTATATTTAGACTTCCGGTTTTTGGCGCGACGGGACGAGGTTGTGCAGAGGGAGCGCTCTGCCGACAGCGAATTCCTGAGACCTTGGAGTGATGATTGAGCAGGAAATTTCTGGCCACATCACTGCGAACCCCATGGAGAGGGGTTCGGGCAGAGGGAGCTAGAGGAACCGAGCAGCGGGTGGCGACCCACGGCGAGAATCCTTTTTTCCCCAAGCCCAGGTCCTAGGAAACACTCCGAGACGAGGAGCAAAGTCGGAGCTACCGGAACCGCAGAACCCTCGCAGAAACTACAAAGACGGTGACAAACTTTATACTTCAGGTGAAACTTTTCCCTTTTGGACTGGTAACGTCTGCTTTAAGAACTTTCAATTGGAGTCGGTGGCTGGCGACTGCGTGCGGAAATTTAGGCGGCGGAGAAAGGCGCACAGCAGTGACGCAGGTCTGAAACATTACTGGTGAACGTCGGTACCGTAATAACTTTAAGAGCAGCGGTAAAGGAAACCCGAACAGGCGGAAAAGCGGGAAAGCGGGAATGAACAGGATTGAGACTGAGGCCAAAGGTCGAGACGGAGATGCGGAGGTGACTAGAAGGCAACCGGCTTCAGACAGAGTGAGGAGACCTCAGGCATATGGAGAGACTCTGAAGGATCTGAACTTGGACTGTAGACTCATGAAAGGCTGAGGGCACCAGCCAGAGACGGTAAAAGTAAAAGTAAAACGAGAAAGCGATGCGGTGATGCAAGAGAGCTGAATGATATTTAAAGGGGAAGATAGAAGATAGAAGAGGACCGTGTTTCAGCGGCTGGCTCTGAGATGGTAGCTAGTTCACACGGGTTCTCTTCTCAATTAGTTAGTAGATGAACTGATGTTTAGTAGATTAGTTGATGAACTTTATTCATAAACTTTACTGATGAATTGACAAGTTGATTTATACAAATTAACTGCTGAATTTTGCCGAATTTGTGTTGATTTAATCTTGATTTAATCTGTTTAATTATCAAGAGATATTCTGTCGTTAGCAAGGGAAAGAAGTACTTTAAAGGGAAAGCTTCAATAGCAAATAATTAATTTCAACAGGACAAAATAAAAATAAAAATAGGATGGCTACAGGAGGAGGAGACCATCCTTCTCCACCCCTGGACAGCCACAGGTGGTCCAGGTAAATGTAAAAGACTTAAATGCACTTATACAGGAGGCGGTGGAAAAGGCAGTAAATCAGGCGTTAAATCAGGCGGTAGAGGCCACTGTTTGTGTTGCCATTCCTCCAGCAGTGGATGCAGCTATAAAGTCAAATATGAGTATGATGGCTGAGAAAGTGTTAGAACCACTACAGGCGAAAATTGATAATTTAACTGAGCAAGTGAACACACAAATGACAGAAACTAAGAAACAAGTGAACCAAAACAAAAAACAGATAGATACTTTAATAAAGGCTGTAAATAGTATAGATGATAAATCAGAAGAATATGAGCAGAAACTTTGGGCATTAGAAGAAACGGTGACGAAATTGGAGGTGGACAAATCTTCATATATTTTAAGATTGCAGAATTTGGAAGAAGAAGGAGAGGATGTTCAACAAAAGGTGGTAGAGTTACTGGTTGATTACATTCAAGAAGAAGATATAGTAAAAAAGAAGGAGGAAATAGATACGGTCTTCAGGGTAAATACGGCATTTACCAGGAAAAATAAACTGCCGCGCGAAGTCCATGTTAGATTTAATAGAAAAGGTTGAGACAACAGATTCTGAGGACTTCCGCACAGAGACCACTAACAGATCAAGAAAAAGAAATCAGGGTACTGAGAGACATACCTTGGAGAATGCGAGAAAAACGCAAGATATATGGAAAGTTAGTAGCTTCACTGAAAAGAAAAGGAATAAAATTTAAGTGGTTGACACCGGAAGGAATTTTGTTTAACTATAAAGAAAGATGGCACAGGATAAACTCCACCTTCAAATTACATGACTTCACACGAAGGTATGGAGAAGAATTAGAGATATCGATGGAAGAAGAAAGCGAAAGCCTAGAAGAAGAGGAAGAAGAGGAAGATGCAGAAGAAGAAGCTGCAGAGGCGGCAGAGGATGAGAAAAGAAGTGGCCACAGACAAACGCAAGAACAAAAAAAAAAAAGAAGGAGCAAAAAGCTCCAACGCGATCCCCCTACAAGTGCGGACAAGACTCTTCTACAGAAGGAAAAAAAGTGAAAGATAAAATGGATGACAGAAGGAATGGAGCGATAAGTATAATATCAATCAACATTAACGGACTAAATGGTCCGCAAAAAAGAAATCAGACTTTTCATCAATTATTAAAGGCGAGAACACAAATTATATGTCTACAAGAGACACACATTAAAAAAAGATGACCAAAAATATCTGGAGAATAAAAAATTAGGGATAAAATTCGCGTCATGTGATCAAAAGAAAAAAATGGTGTGGTGATTTATGTTAAAGAGTCATTACACCCTGAATTGGTTTTTGACTCGAAAGATGGAAGACTGGTGATAGTAAGGATACAAAGGGGTGGGGAAAAGATGTTGATTGCTAACGTCTACGCCCCAAATACGGGGCAAATTAAATTCTTTCAAAATCTTAGGGAAAAAATAACCAAACTAGAGGGGGAAGAGCTTTGTTTAGTAGGAGATTTGAATGCTGTACAAGATAAATTATATGATAGGAAGAACCAGGTAGGAGGTCACGGGAAAGGAGGTGAACTTCCAAAGGAATTCTTTGAGTTAGCTGATGAGTTCAATATTGTAGACATATGGAGATTGAGAAACCCAGATAAACTAGACTACACTTACTTTTCAGGACGACACCGATCATGGTCTAGAATTGATATGATCTGGCTAAGTGTGACAGCGATCAGTGACTTGAAAGAGGTGGAGATGCTTCCAATGACATATGCAGATCATAAGCCAATGATGCTTACTCTAGGTTACATAAACAGGCCAGCAAGGTGGAGATTAAATACTTTTCTATTAAAAGATCCAAAAATTGTGAAGAAAATCAAAGAAGAAATAAAAGAATTTTTCCAGATTAATATCCAGCCAGAAATTAAAATAAAAACAGTTTGGGACACTTTCAAGGCATATGTCAGAGGTAGTTTTATAAGGGAAGCAATCAACAGAAGGAAAAGACTAACCCATAAGTTACAGGGTCTAAAGGAGAAATTGAGAGCTGAAGAAGACAAATTGAGAACAAATCCAACTTCGGATACAATAAGGATGAAACAAAAAAAGTTGCAACATGAGATAAACTGTCTTCTGAATGAAGAAATAGCTAAGAAAATATTATATACTAGACAGAACTTTTTTCAATATGCAAATAAGGCATCTAGATGGTTGGCATTCAGATTGAAGCAAGAAGAAAAAAAAGATATATAAAGACCTTAAAGAATGAAAATGGTAGGGAAGTGAGTGAAATAAAAGAACTTAGACAAATTGCGCAAAACTTCTATGCCCAACTATTCCGTAAGGAAGAGGTGGATTTAGATAAAATCAGGAATTACCTAAAGAACAATCCGATTATTAAGAAGTTAACTGAACAACAGAAAAAAGAGTTGGAACAGCCTATTGCCATGGTGGAGGTAGTACAAGCAATTAAAAAACAAAACAAAAAATAAAGCCCCTGGCCCGGATGGGCTGCCAGCCGAATTTTACTGTGCCTTTGAGGAGGAGGTCAGCCTGGTGTTGAAAAGGGTGATGGCAATAGGGATGAATGAGATACCAGATTCCTGGAGGTCAGCGTCTATTTCATTAATATATAAAAAAACACGGATGACAGAGAAATACGGAACTATAGACCGATTTCTTTGTTAAACGTTGACTATAAGATTTACGCATCAATTATGGCGCAACGTTTAAGACAGATCCTTGCAGAATTGATACATTCGGACCAGGCAGGCTTCCTCCCCAAGAGGCAGCTTAGGTATAACGTACGGACAATATTAAATGTACTGGAGTATGGCGAACTAAATCCGGACAAACAGCTGGCCATTGTATTTCTCGACGCCGAGAAGGCGTTTGATAATATAAATTGGGGCTATATGATGGAGAATTTAAAAGAGATCGGATGTGGAGAGGAGTTCTGCAGCAGAATAGGAGAAATATATAAAGACCAGGAGGCAAAAATTATAATTAATACGGATTTGTCAGACAAAATAGAGATAGGGAAGGGTACCCGACAAGGTTGCCCGCTTTCCCCTCTATTGTTTATTCTAATACTTGAAGGTTTATGTGAGACTATTAGGAATCAGGACGATATAAAAGGGATAAAGGGCAGGAATATAATTTACAGGCCTACGCAGACGATATGGCAATAGTGTTGTTGGATCCAACAGAATCTATAATACCCCTAATGAACACGATAGAAGCATTTGGACAGTTAGCGGGCTTTAAAATTAATAAGGGGAAAACAAAAGTGATAACAAAGAACTGTACGGAAAATGTTATTCGAAATATGGAGGAATTGTCAAAATTTAAGGTAGTTAAAAAAACAACATATTTGGGGATACAGATAACAAACAGAATCAGCACCCTAATCAAAGATAATTATGATCCACTCCTGGACAGTATTAAAAAAGATCTGGATAAATGGGCAGCTTTACAACTTTCAATGTTGGGTCGGGTAGCAACAATCAAAATGTCTATACTGCCAAGGGTGCTTTTTTATTTCAAACTATTCCCGTGATTAGAAATGCTAAGTATTTCCAAAGGTTGGACAAGCTGGTGAGAGAGTTCATATGGCAAAAGAAAAAACCAAGGATTAGATTAAAGATTCTACAAGGGAAAAACCAAGACGGGGGGTTGGCGACACCCAATTGGGAAATTTACTATCAAGCGGCAGTCTTAGCTTGGCTGAGAGAGTGGTTTCTTTTGAAAAATAAGAGAGTGTTAAGTTTAGAAGGATATGATCTGATGGTAGGTTGCCATTCAATTATATGGGATAAAAAAGATGAAACACATTCATATTTTAAACATCATCTGATCAGAGCCAGCCTACTAAAAGTATGGAAAAAGATTAAATCAGTATATTACAGTAAGACCCCAAGATGGATAGCTCCCTTAGAAGCCATTGTGTTACCAAGTTTGATGTCAGAGGCCCGGGCTGCAACATATGAATGTTTACTTGATAGTAAAAATGAATTGAAACCGCAAGAAGATCTTGATGCCCAACAAATCCAACTCACATGGTGGGAAAGAAACCAAGTAATTTCCAAACTTGCTAGGAAAACAGGCTTTATTGAAGGGAGAGCAGAGTTAGATATAATCTTGCTAGGAGAAGATGTTAAGATTATTGGTAAACTATACTCTTTCCTTTTCAGGCAAGATAGGCAAGGAAAGATCTTGGAAGAATATAAGAAAAGGTGGGAAGATAATCTGGGTCATAGCCTTGATAAATCAAAGTGGGGAAAAATTTGGAGAAACACCAGATGGTTAAAAGCAGTGGCCTTAAAAGAAAATCTTTTTAAAGTGGTACATAGATGGTACATGTCCCCTGAATGGTTGGCCAAGTTTTATGTTGGTCTAGATGGGAAGTGTTGGAAGTGCAAGACACATCTAGGTACATACTACCATGTATGGTGGTCCTGCAAAGAGGTGAATTCATATTGGAAAGAGGTACAGAAGGTGATTTGGCAAATAACGAAAAAACAAATCCCGCTTGACCCTGAAGTATTCTTGCTGAACATTTTTCCTGATGTATGGGAAAAAAAGGAAAAATATCTGATCTTACATCTACTAACAGCGGCGAGAATAACACTTGCGAAGGAATGGAAAAATGAGCAGGTACCTACCAAAGGGCAATTGATAAGTAAAATAATAGACGTAGCAGAGATGGACAATCTAACACAAAAAGTTAATGGGAACACTATTACATTATTTCAGAATGTCTGGTCACCAGTATATGAATGGATAGACAAAAGTGATGAGGTTTGATGGAGGTGTTCTGCTGTGTTGTGTATGTTGTGTGGATTTTATGAGGTATGTTAAGGGATTTATGGGTAGTTGATTAGGGAGTAGTAGAGGGGATAGGGAGGGTGGTGATGGTGTTTGATGTGTTTCTTATGTTTGTCATGTCTTGTGTTGAAAATAAAAATAATAATTAAAAAAAAAAGATAATCTTATATTTTAAAAGGAGGATATATATATTTTAAATTCCAAGAACTTGTGTGATTACCCTCACTCAGACTTGCAGAAAAATTCAGAGAAGGGGAAGGGATGAGCAATGAAACAATGCATAAAGGTACACAGCACAACTCCCCCCAAGCGTCACCCCAGATCACTATCAACATTATATGACACATTTTTTTTAAAGTAAATAAGGAGCAGGCACAAGGGGGAAAAAAACAATGGTAGAATGGTAGTAGAAGCTGAGTTGAGAAGTTTGAGTTAGAAAGACAGGATTGTTTCTCCTTCATGAATTCTTATGGGGTCCCTCTGTACATCTGATTCTCAAAGAAGAAAAGCATCAGAGCAAAAAAGATTTTTTTTTAAGGTAGGATTTTCCAGCATAGTTTGGGAGACCTTTCCACTAGCAAGAACCCCCTCACCCGCCCCATTCTGTACCTTTCTCTACTTTGGTGCACAGGGCATCCACACAGAGAACATGCAGTTTACAAAAGGGGTAAGATACTTAATAATTTGGGGAGGGGCTATGGCTTAATGATAGAGCATCTGCTTTGTATGCAGAAAATCCAGGTAACTTGAGTTAAAATGATCAGCTAGTAGGTGATATCAAAAGCCTCTAAGACCCTGGGAAGCCACTACCTCTGAGCAGACAGTGCTGACCTTGATGGACCAAGCATAAAGCAACTCATTCATATAGCACGATTTCAGCAGTTAACTCACAGCATCTCTGTAATCTTCACAACATTCAAATACACATTTGTATTATTCCCAGGGAAAATGACAGATGGTAGCCTTGAGCAACACCTTCAGAGCACTTACCGACTAGCACAAACCTCATGTCAGTTTAAGACTTTCTAACAAGTCATACACTTAGCCACTCAACTATGCTAGCGCTTTTGAAATACCCACCCCACCCTGGAGAACATTTATGAACTAGCAACTGAGCACTGACTGGCAAGAATATATTCCCAGAAGTCAATGCACTGCTGTTGAAAGTTATCTGTTAACACACTTATTAAGAGATGAACAAAAGCTTAGTTCAGAAACATTAAAAAAGCCATTTACTAGAAGAAGATGAGAATCTGAATAGTGCCAAGAAACTGCTCTAGAACTCTGAAATGAAAGCTTCCTCCCACCAGGTACTGTTTACCTTGTTATTTGAAAACTTGACCAGGTCTGTGCTTCATTAAAAATCCCATAGGAACAATACAGAAAAAGCATCTCCGTATGCACTCGTTTTACACTCTTCCTTGTCAAACTACCGAATGACAATACTACCGAAAGAGCACAGGCATGAGTATGTAACAAAAGTATCCTCTTTAAATACTGAATAGGCCTAAAAAAGAATAGCTTTGAACAAGGTAACTGAAAAAGCTATTTCTCAGCTTTCAGCTCATGGAGACAGTAGCACTATTACTTAGCCCAAAGGTAACAGATGAAGTTCAGATTTCAAAAAACCAGGTCAGAAGTGCACAAGTCACACAGGCAGCGAGGGCTTCTGGTACTCAAGGATAAGAGGCCTCTGGTCTGGCTACACCATATTCAAGCCCTCGCTGTGCTGTTGCCTGGGGTTACGGTATTTAAAGCATTCATGCCCCCATACTTCAATCAAAAAGTTCTTGGGACAGCTTTCTTTAAATTCTATATTAAAAAATCTATAGAAACAAAATCAAACACTTTATAAAATCAGCATAGAGTAAAACAGGGCTATTTTTGGGCAGGAACGCACAGGAACAGAGTTCCGGCTGGCTCCCGAGTTGGCCACACCCAGCAGGAACTCATTAACATAATAGGCCACACCCAACAGCAGAAAGTCATTAGGATTGGCTACATTAGGGGTGTGTGGCCTAACAGAGCCCTGGGTTTTGACAACAAACAAGGTAAACAGAATAAGAAGCAAAAGGTGGGTGTGGCTGGATGACCACACTTCTGGTAACATGGGAGTGCGGCCTAACGTGCTAATGAGCTGTGCTGCCAGGGGTGTGGCCTATTATGCTAATGAGTTTCTGCTGTTGGGTATGGCCTATTATGCTAATGAGTTCCTGCTGGGCTTTTTCTACAAAAAGAGCCCTGGATATGTACAGGGTCAGCTGATGTAAGAAGCAATGAGAGCAGGGGTGCACAACTCATCCAGTTACAGAGGTCATAATGGATCCTGACTGGAGCTAAGTGAGCTGCACTGTGGTATCACCTGACTTCATTAGGGCTCACACACCTGTGTCACCTTTCAGATGCTCTGCAATAAATTCAAAACTTTCAGCTGAGAGTTGGCATTCTGATCTCTTCCCCACAGGGGAGGGGAGAATTCTACACTGCATCCCAGAACAGGACTATGGCAGAAAGTAATGGACATACACAGGGTTGCCAACTTCCAGGTGGTGGCTGGTGATCTCCCACAATTACAACCAGTGTTCCCTCTAAGCTGAGTTAGTGTGAGCTAGCTCACCGTATTTTAGCCTCTGACTCACACATTTTTGTCTTAGCTCAGGAAGGATGGCTCCGGAGCAAACTGATTTATGCAGCAGCCAAATCACTTGCTCACAACTTTAATGCCAGCAGCTCACAAAGTAGAACTTTTGCTCACAAGACTCCACAGCTTAGAGGGAACATTGATTACAACTGATCTCCAGGTGATAGAGACCAGTTCACCTAGAGAAAATGGCCACTTTGGAAGGGGAATTCTATGATATTATACCCCATTGAAAACCCTCCCCACACTAAACCCCAACCCTCCTCAGGTTCCAACCCAAAAATCTCCAGGTATTTCCCAACCAGGACCTGGCTACCCTAGGCATACAATATGATGTGGTGTCCTTGCTTATTGGGGAAATGGTTTTACCTTTAAAATACCCTCTGTGTACCTAAACTTGGTAAATTTCTGCTGCCACCAGGAATTCAAAATCAAAATCTCTCTCTTTTGGTAGAATGACCTAGGCTCTGGGCACTTCAGAGGACTATGTGGCCCTGAGGAAGGGCTATTCTGATTTCTGGGATAAGTTTAAACAAAAAATGATTTATTTAATGAAGAACAAAATAGGGTTCTGGTTATTTTGAACTGTTGCTGATGAAAGGAACTTGTAAATATAACTGGAAAAGCTTGGTGTCACAAACAGTCTCTCAAATTCCCAAAACTCCACTCTGACAGGCATAGACACTCAGTCTAATCTCTCTCTCTCTCATCTATATAGCTACACAGGCTGAACTCTTTGTCTTATTCACACGGAATAGACTCAAAAACTCCCATAGTCACACAGACTATGCTCTCTCTTCAGACTTTACACACAGAATCGTCTCATAGACACCCCTCCTCCCACACTCTCAGTCATCAGCCAATCACATCACACTTATTTCCCTCTATCACTCTTCTTACAGTACTGCAGTCAAACGAAACATTTAAAAAAACACACACACCAAAACATTAAATTATTACCTATGGGTCTGCCAGATGGTAGGAAAATATGACAATAGACATTCCTTAAAGTAATCTGGTTGCAAGCTGTTTAGGACTTTAAAGATAATATCCAGCACTTTGAATTGGGCCCAAGTATCAAAATGTGAAGGCACTGAAAGCAACCAGAATAATTAAGAGGAAAAACCTATCCCCACCACCTAAGGATTAAAAAAAAAAAATCCTTGGGTGGTGAGGATAGTTTTTTCCTCTTAATTAAAAAAAAATCCAATTTAATTTTTTTTAATCCAATTTATTATTTTTATTCTAGTGGAGAAACCGGAAATCTGGGGGAACATTGGGGGAAAAAACCCTCCCCTCTCCATTTTATCCTCAACAACAATAGGTTAGACTTCGAGAGTGACTTGTCCCAAGTCACCTCCAAGCTTTCATGGGAGAGCGGGGATTCAAACTTAGGTCTCCCTGATCCTAGTCCAACACTCTAATGGCTAAATTATAAAACAATGAATTTTATGTTGCTAAGATGATAAAATAAGTTTAGGTCTGATAAGAAAGCAAGTATTGCATGTATCTCAGCTCTTCCCCAGAATTTGTTTTGAAGTGGGAAAAGGTTCAAAAGTGGGAATGGTGCAAACTGGCAGTCACTGCAATTGTTTTACCACCACAGAAATATGTGCTGTACAGCAACACCAATTGGCAATAAAATTATCATGTTCTGTACCAGCTGAAGTTTCTCAGCAGTCTTTAGAGCCTGAAGAACTCCTATATGACTCAGCCCTACCCCACCTTCCTGAGTAGATATAAATTACCTGCCTACCATTTTTCTTCTCACCTTGACACAGAGAGTACTCCGTCTTTCTGTGTTATACCTCTGAGGATGCCAGTCACAGCTAATGGCGAAACGTCAGGTCCTACAATGCCAAGACCATGGCCAGAAAACCCGGAAAATCTACAACAGCTAATAAGTTATTAAGCTTGCACTCCATTAAAAGATCTGGCAAACAGAGTAGCCTTGCAGTGCTTCCTAAATGCCTCTAAAGGTAGCTGCCCCCTGAAAGAGCCCATTCCAAGCATAAGTGGCAATGGTCCGGATCACATCTTTGCACTCCATTGAACTAGAGGGCAAGTCACCAACATCTGCTTCATAGGCAATGGGGGGGGGGGGGACACCTTAACTAGACAGAGTGCTGAAGGCAACAAAATTTACATGAAGCAATCTAGGTGGCTGCCTGGAGATAACCGAGCAAGTCCCTGAGAAAGGGGGCTGATCTGCCTTTCACTCTACCCTCGTTTTCATGAGATAGTTTAGGAAAGACAATACTATCAGTGCAGTCCTATGCAGTCGCTCCACTAAACCCACTGAAACCACGGGCTTAGCCCAGCATAGGACTGACATCCCTAGAATAACTCTGTGAGGGACTGCACATTCTGTCTCCTTAGCCCAGAAGTGACTCTCTTCCAAGTCTGACAGAGGAAGAAGAGTTTTTGCACCCTACTCTCCCGGGAAGCATGTGAGCAAGGGGGGCGGTGGCCTCGGCGGCGAGAAGGGGGCGGGGAAGCTGTGCGGACAGGAGGAGCTTCCTTAGCAGCCTCTATGGCCATATTTTAGGATGGGTTTGGAAAGACTCTCGCTCATTCTCCCCCCTCACCACCTTTCTGGTCACGGTCACCCACCCCCAGGATGAGGGCTGGGAGGAAATGCTGGAAGGGGAACAGAAAGGGACGTACGAGTCCGGCAGAAAGGAGCAAGACAGGGATGGGCGGCTGGGCTGCATCAACTTTCTCCCCATGCCACACACCACCCGATCCAGACCCCCCTTCGTCCCTTCCCTCTCCACGCGGGCAGCACCTGAGCTGTCCCCCTCCTCTGACACGGACGAGCTCTCGGACTCCTCCTCCTCGGAGCTGCTGCCCTCGTTCTCCCCATAGTCCACCTCCATCTCATCGTGGTTGTTCTCCTTCTTCTCCCGGGAATGGACCGGCATTGCTCCCCCGCAGGCAGCGGCAATAGCTGCCAGGGACCAGGACGGCCACCTACGCGAGCCAACGCGCCCAAAGCTCCGAACCCCGCACAACCTAACTCCCCTTTTGGCCGCTCATTGGTGGAGGCTACGCCGACTGGGTGGGCTCACCAGCCGGGGCTCTGCGTGACTGGGCTCTCTGTTGCGCGAAGCGTGTCGGGACGTGTAGTCTTTTAGGATGACGGCGGCATGAAGTGGGCAAAAGGCAGGTGGGAGGGGACCGGAAAGAAGAAGCTATTGACTCTTGTCGGATGGCGGACACACCTCTTCCCTAGACCTATAATAAAATCTTTAGTACATTCTCCTCAGATTCTAAGACAGGGTTCTTATGATAACCATTTAAATGGTCTTAAGAAAAGGCTCCATTTAGACTGCTTTCAACTGATGCAAGCCAGATGCTTCCACGCAGGCATGGCGGCAACAGTATTTCCTTAATGCTTGCTATCATCCCACCCCCCAACAATTAGTATTCAGAGCAATGCTGCCTGTGAACATAGGAGATTCCGTTAAGCTATCATGGTTAATAGCCACTGATAACCTCCATGAGTCTGTTAAATCCTCTTTTAAAGTCGTCTAAGTCACTGGCTATTAGCACATGTTAGGCAACAAATCCCATATGAAAATTATGTTGTCTGTTAAGAAGTAATTTTTGTTTTTCCTGAATCTGCTGGCAATTGGATTGGGTCACCCCACATCAACATTATGAACTTGGAGAGAAAAAAGTTCTAGCAGGTACTTATAAAACAAGCCATACCCCCCTTTAATTATCTTACATTTAAATTATAAAACCCCAAGGGCTTTAGCCTTTTTTCATAGGGATGTGCCAACCTTTTGATCATTGTGTCTGCCCGATTCAGCACATTTTGCAATATCATTTTTCCAGTGAGACTAGAACTGTACATGATGTACCAAATGCAACCTTACTACAAATGAAAGCCCTACAATGCTGCCAGTTTTATTATCAGCCCTAATATTCCTAAACACAGAATCTGCCTTTTTTGTTGCTGCCACACACTGAATCAATCCTTTCATTACCTGTTCATCATGACCCCTTTTCTAATTCTAGATAATCCCCATGAGTTCAGTTTCCATCAGTGTATAAGTGGCTAGGTTTGGGGAGGAACAATGTACATCACTTTTCACTTTTTACACTGAAACTTATTCGCTGTTATGTTACTCATTCTCCTAGTTTGGACAGGCATATTTGTTACATTAAAGGTAAAGGTTCCCTTGCTCGAAAGCCAGTCAAATCCGACTCTAGGGTTGCGGTGCTCATCTCCGTTTCAAAGCCGAAGAGCCAGCACTGTCCGAAGTCGTTTCCGTGGTCATGTGGCCGGCATGACTAAACACCAAGGCGCACGGAATGCTGTTACCTTCCCACCGAAGTGGTACCTATTTATCTACTTGCAATTTCTTGCTTTCAAACTGCTAGGTTGGCAGGAGCTGGAACTAGAGATGGGAGCTCACTCCATCATGTGGTACCCGGGTCTCGAACTGCTGAACTACTGACCTTCCACAGCCTGCAGTTCAACGTCTTAACCACTTGAGCCACCGCAGCTCCTCTTTATTAATTAATTTATTTGTTACCATAAATTAATTTATTAATTTGTTACATTAATATACCACAATTTTTTTATCAAAGAACTCAAGGCCAGCATGGTGTAGTGGTTAAAAGTAGGAGACTAATCTGGAGAATTGGGTTTCATTCCCCACTTCCACATGAAGCCTGCTGGGTGAGTGTAATCTATCTAACCTGACCGTGTGCAAGGCGAGTGCTCCACGCGGTCATGCAAAGCTTCCAAGCTTCGCTACGGGAGACAATGGCCCGAGCGGATTCTAGCCCACACCAACCAGAGGGCTAGGTTCCTGGTTGGGACCTATGGAACTCTCAGCCACTGTATATAGCCTGTATAGAGCCAGTTTGGTGTAGTGGTTAAGTGCGCAGACTCAAATCTGGGAGAACCGGGTTTGATTCCCCACTCCTCCACTTGCACGTGGCTGGATGACCTTGGGCAAGCCATAACTCTGGCACAGCTGTTCTTGAAAAAGAGCAGTTTCTGTCAAGAGTTCTCTCAGCCCCACCTACTTCACAGGGTGTCTGTTGTGGGGAGGGGAAGGGAAAGGAGTTTGTAAGCTGCTCTGAGACACCTTTGGGTAGTGAAGGGCGGGGTATAATCACTGAGTGGGGGGTGTTTTGGGAGTGGGTTTACTGAGCATATAAACCAGCCTGCGAGCCAGGGTTCCTTTCTTGTTCTGCACCTATAATAAAAGTATGAGAGCTGAAATCACTTGCCAGTCTCAGTACCTTTCACTGGCGACGAGGATGGGGTTCTTCTCCTCATGAACAATGATCACGAGCATCGCATTGTGCCCCGACGCCAAGGAGAGCACCGCTTCACGCTCCGCTTCTCCAGTCACCGTGCCGCGCCCTGCTCCTAGCACTGTGCTTCATTGCTTCCTCCGACTTGGATGAGTTCAGCGAAGCATCGCGCCCCGCTTCTCCGACATCAATTGTCCCGCCGCTCCCGGCTGTTCTTGCCACATGGAATTCTTGAGATGGCTGCTACACACGGTAACATCCCTGCTTTTGATGTCACCCGGCCTGAACAATGGGAGACCTAACTGGAGACCCTTGAGAGCCATCTCACGTACCACGATGTGACGGACGCAAACAAAAAGAAGGCCCTGCTACTCAGCTTTTGCGGCATTGATACCTTCCGGTTGCTGAAGGACCTGATTGTGCCCAATCAGACAAAGGAGGAAACTTACGAGGTACTTGTGAAGGCACTTACCGATCACCTGGCGCCCAAACCAACTAAATTCGCTGAACGCATGGACTTTTTTGCGTGCATCCAGGGCCCGGACGAACCGGCCTCCGACTTCCTGGCGGGACTCCGAAGAGTGGCCACGAGGTGTGCGTTCCCTAGCCTGGCAGACACACTCTTTAACCAGTTCTTGGTGGGTCTCCGCGAGCCCAAGCTACGCAGGAAGCTGACCAGCCATGATGACCTAGGTCTCAACAAGGCGTTAAAAGAGGCCGCTGCATACGAGAAGTCTCATCAGGGTTGCTACGCAAAAGCAGTCCATCGCACCAACACCAACCCCGTTTTGGACTTCTCCGACGAGGAGGAGGTACTGCAGGTCCGCCGCCCGTCTCACCGACTGGTCTCATCCACCCGGACCTCCTACAGGCAAACCGTCACCTACTTCAGCATCCTGCACCAGCTGTGGGGAAGCCCACAAACGCTGGACCTGCTGGTTCAGGGATGCCGTTTGTAGGACTTGCAACAAACAAGGTCACACTGCCCGAGTTTTCCATTCCCGAGGTCAGCGACGGAAGACATCTGTGCATCAGGAGTCTTCGGATCTCCACACGCTCACCTCCCACCACCAGTCACACCAGGTATATATCCTACCCCCCGACAGCCCCAACAAACTGCATGTAACGGTGTTGATTGAGGGGTTCCCCTGTAAAATAGAGGTGGACACGGGTTTGTACTTTTCCATCATTTCCGTGGCCATGCTGTGCACACTATGCCCATGGGGGGGACCCCTCCTAGAGAAGCCACACGGGTTGTCTTTACGGGACTTTAACAAAACCCCAGTAGCGATCAGGGGCTGGGGCAGGTCCTGGGTGCAGTATAAGGACTTCAAGGGCCATCTAGATTTGCTGGTGGTGGAGGGCCAACTCACGAGCCTCTTGGGACTTTCCTGGTTTGGGCCGCTCAGGCTCACGGTCACATGGGTTAATCAGGTCCAGTCGCAGGACTTCGCCAGGGTCTGTGACGAATTCCCCTGGGTTTTCGATGGCACACTTGGCTGATACACTGGGCCCCCCATCTCTCTGGACTTAGACCCCAAAGTCTGGCTCATCCACATTAAGGCCCGTCATCCCCCTCTGGCTATGAAGTCCAAGATTGAGGCTGAGCTAGACCGCCTGGTGCCACAGGGGGTGATTGAACCGGTCTCCCACGCTAGGTGGGAAATGCCGATTATTACCCCAGTGAAGCCCAATGGGGATGTCCACATTTGCGCGGACTACAAATGCACTTTGAACAAGGTGCTCCAGTACCCGATGTCGATGGTCAGCCACGTCTTTGCTTCATTGGCAGGCGCCTGTGTTTTGGGGAAATCAGACTTGGCTCAGGCGTACCAGCAGCTGCCAGCCGACGCTGCCAAGGTCGAGGCTCAAACTATTGTGACACATAAAGGGGCTTTTCTTTTTAAATCCCCGAAGGGATATTTTTATTATTTTTTATAAGACTAGAAAAACTACAAAGAAAATATAGGGGAAGGGGACTACATCTAGGGATAAAGGAAAGATAACCACACTAAACTAAAAACCCAAGAGGAGAAGATCATATACATGTTAAACAAAGTGCTATTAATTAAAATGTTAGTACAAAAATATACTTGTAGAGTTCTTGTTTGTCTCAGCTTCAGTGTTAGTAAGTTAACTGTTATGAGAGAACTTTTTGAGCATCTTCTTGTTATTTGCTTCAAAAGGCAATTTTCAGAGTCCTTCTGCCTTTACTTTGGTTTTCTATCTCTGAAATCATACGTAGCTTTCGTTGCACCCGCACCCATTTCTACAGCAGAGTCCTCATCCGTTCCAGAGGTAGCAGAGTCACTTGATTTGGATTCTTCATCTTTGGATTCTTACTCCGATCCCAACTGATGTCTCAAAAATTCCTTGGCTTTACAAATGGAGTCAATCTTTTCTCTTTTGTTGTTGATTTTAAAGATGACACCCTCAGGGATCGCCCACCTGTACAAAATTCCATTGGTTTGAAGAAAAGAATTTAAGTCCTTATAGCTTTTCCTCTTTTGGCAAATTTCAAATGGAATGTCTTTTAAAGTCTTGATGATTGTATTCCCCAGTTTCAGTGGAGTTGCTGAAGTGGCTTTTAGAATAGCATCTCTGGTCTGTCTTCTTGAGAATCTGACCACAATTTCTCCAGGCAGGCTATTTTTTTTAATGTAATTGGAGTAAGCCCTGTAGGCAATCTCCATCTCTTTTACTACTTCATCCACTGTTGAGGCTATTGCTGGAGCAATAATCTCGCTAAGTAACTTTCTCAGATCCTCCTTTTCCGATTCAGGAACTCCCTGGAATCTGAGAATCATATTGGCTTTTTCCATTTGTAGCTGTAACAAATGGTTTTCTTGGAAGTTTTGTTTTGTTTCAACTTCCCCCATTCTTTTCTTCATTTTCTTGTTTGTGGTGTCTATCTCTTTAATTCT
>NW_015172036.1:90173-103416 GCF_001447785.1 Gekko japonicus | reverse complement strand
TTCGCTTTAAACTTTCTTTGCGAGGCTGCCATTTGATACAATTGTTTACAATTCCAAACCGCTTCTTGCGGACTTGAAAAATCGTCCCCTCGATGTCAGCGCTCAAGTAAGTCTCTCAAAACAAAATCGCTGCTTGTTTCCCCCCCCCGCCCCTTCGTTACACTTACCTGTCCGTTCGCATAAAAGGCGTCCCTCTATGCGCTCCGTTTCCCCCCGGGGGGGTAGTTCACTTTTAAAATGTTCCGTTTATTTTGAACTCACGTTCATTGTTGGTTGTTTCTCTGACCTCGCTCACAATATTCAATGCTCCGCTCGATCTCCAGCGGTTGTCCCAGTCGAATCAGTTTGTGCCCGAAGGCCACACAGCGACAGGACTGTCAGGGCGGAGGGAAGCCTCGATTCTCCGGCATCAAGCCATCAAAGAGGCTACCCCTCAAAAGCCCTCTGGCCTGGAGCCTATCGCAAAGGCTCCGTGAGGATGCCACTTGAGGTAGCACACCTCCATACCGCTGGTGTGCTAATCGCTTCCCTGAGGTCTGGGGAAAGCGACCGCCATCGCTAATCCACAAACCAGAAGTCAGTGGGAAGGAAACATTTTTGAGCAAGATAAAGGGGCTTTTAAGGTCAATCAATTACAATTTGGGGTGAGCGTGGTGCCAGACTTGTTCCAGAGTTTCATGGACTTTCTTCTCAAAGGGATCCCTGGAGTGCAGCCGTTTTTAGACAACGCGCTGATTGCGGCGCCCGATGTGGTTTCCTTCGCTCACCGGCTCAGCGGGCCGGCCATCCTCCTATGCTTTGATTCAGTAGGGCTGAAGGTCAAACGTGAGAAATGTCATCTGGGTGTGCCGCAGGTGGAGTTATTGGGGTTTGCCATGGACGCCCGAGGAATCCACCCCACAGCTGACAAGGTCGAGGCCATCACCCGAGCCCCTTCACCCTCATCTCAGTCGGAGCTGCAGGCCTTCCTGGGCCTGCTCAATTTTTATCATTCCTTCCTTCCCCTGAAGGCTGCCATAGCGGAACTCCTTCACCGCCTGTTCGATAAGGATGCCCCTTGGGTCTGAGGGCCCATCCACACTGCCACTTTACAGGCTGAGAAGGACCTGTTGGTGTCAAACTCGGTCCTTGCCCACTTCAACAAAGTGTTGCCGGTGGTCCCAGTGTGCGATGCTTCACCCTATGGCGTGGGGGCGGTCCTGGGCGACCATCTGCCAGACAGCTGTGAGGTTCCAGTAGCTTATTATTCTTGGACCTTGTCCTCTGTGGAGTGCAATTACGCTCAAATTAACAAAGAGGCGTTGGCGATAGTAGCGGGGGTGAAAAAATTTCACCATTACTTGTACGGCAGGCCATTCACCATTGTGACGGATCACAAACCACTCCTCGGCCTCATCACCCCAACCGGCCGACTCCGCATATGGTTTCCCCCCGGGTGCTGTGGTGGTCCATTTTTCCAGCGGGCTACTTGTATGCTCTGGTCCACCGGCCCAGTAAAGTGATGGGCCACGCGGATGCCTTGAGTCATCTCCGGCTACCAGTTTCTGACCCCGCTCCCGTTCCAGCCCACCTGGTTGCACTGTTAGAAACGCTTCTGGACCAGCCGGTCCATGTCAGGAACATGGCTCGTCTCATGGCCAAGGACCGCATCCTCTGCCGCATTTTGGACTGGGTGGGAAGGGGGTGGCCGACTGGTCTGGGAGGTCCAGGCTTCACAGCCTTCACCTCCCGCAAGGACAAGCTGTCCTCCTACAAGTGCTGTGTAATGTGGGGTGGCCGGGGTGGTCCTACCTGCTCCACTACAGGACAGGGTGCTTGCCGCCCTTCATGAATCTCATCCGGGGGTCGTCTGGATGAAGGCGCTATGTCTGGTGGCCGGGTTTGGGCACAGTCAAACGCATAGAGGACACAGTCAAACGCTGCCCCCCCTGCCAGAAATCTCGACCAGAGCCCCCCCCAAGCTCCTGCCAGAGCGTGGGAGTCATCACACAGGCCCTGGGCTCAGCTCCACCTGGACTTCACGAGGCCCTTCCAGGGGCAACTGTTCTTCATCCTGGTGGACGCTTACAGTAAGTGGCTGGAGATGGTACCCGTCCCCTCCACCTCCTCAAAGTCCGCCATTCGAGCGATGTGGAGGATTTTCAGCGCTTAAGGCATCCCTGACACGTTGGTCATGGACAACGGCACGGCATTCACATCCTCCGAATTCCAGGACTTCACCCAGTACTACGGGATGTGACATGTCCGCTTGGCTCCATTTCATCCTGCTATCAATGGCCAAACTGAGTGCATGGTTCGGACCACCAAGGACACGCTCCGCCGGATGGACAGTAAGGACTGGGACTATAAACTGCCAGCCTTTCTCTTTGGCCAGCGGACAACCCCTCACACCACAACAGGATGCAGTCCCACAGAGCTCCTCCTCGGGCACCGCCTGATGACCTGGCTGGACTGCCTGCATCCCGACCGAGCCCCCGAACAGGTACCGGACACCGAGACACAGGAGGCGGCCAGGGGATTCTTCCCGGAAGATCCCATGTATGCCCGCAACTACACCTGGGGCCCCCCCTGGATCCCGGCAAGGGTAGTGAGAGTGATGGGGCCTCCATCATATGAAGTCTCAGTGGAGGATGGTCAGCTGCTACAGCGCCACATCGATCAGCTGCACTGGCAAGTTCTCCCTCTCGATCCAGAGGACTTCGTGGACACAGACAGCCCCGAGGCAGCGGAAACCGCATAACCACAGACGACAGTGGGTCTCGCAGATGATGCACCGAGTCTACCACCTGCCATCCTGCCAGCAGACACCGCACGCACCCCCGAGGGTGCTGACTGAGCCTTCTCAACCGACGCCGACCAGCCCTCAGCTGAGGGCACCAGCACCAACTGTGGCCCCTGAGCTCCGCCGTTCCAGTCGGGAAAGGAAAGCACCCACTTACCTCAAGGACTTTGTGTGTGGGTGTGTTCAGACTATGGAGGGAGGGGTGTACTGTATCTAACCCGACCGTGTGCGAGGAGAGTGCTCCACGTGGTCATGCGTGGTCATGCTTTGCTCCGGGAGACAATGGCTTGAGCGGATTCTAGCCCACACCAACCAGAGGGCTAGGTTCCTGGTTGGGAGAAACTCCTATGGAACTCTTGGCCACTGTATATAGCCTGAGGGGGGGGGGGTTCCACATACAGCTGCTGGTGTGACCTTGGGTCAGTTATACATTGTTTCAGAGCTGTTCTCTCTTGAGCAGTTCTCGAAAAAGCTCTCTCAGTCCCACCTGCCTCAGGAAGGGAAAGGAAATTGTAAGCTCCTCTGAGACTCCTTCAGGTAGTGAAGGGCAGCGTATAAATTCAATCTCTTCTCTTCTTCATTTCTCCACTAGCCTGATACCCGTTCTTCGCTATGGTATTTAATTTCCGTAAATCCAGTTATAATGCTGATGATGTAAAGTTTTAAATGTAACATTTGTTGTAGGAATTCTAATGGAGAAGATTGTAGTATAGAAAAATGAAGTCAGACATATGTACTTTTCTCTCTCTCTACTGAAGGACCTCTCTGTAGACTGCTGGGGTGGGCTCCCTCATGGCTTTAAGCACCCTGCAACCACTGCTGAACCCCTGACAGACAACCACCTGTTAGGTGTAGGAGGTAGAGGGAGTGTGTTGGAAGCCATCAGAGAAGCTGGGCCAGCAGCTTTGCTTCACCTGACAGGCAGTTGGCCACTCCTGATTTCCTCAACTGTCATTAGCTCTCTGCAGTCCCCTGTAACTGTTTTTTTTAAACCTCAGAATGCTGAGCTCTGCAGCTAACCAATCAGAGTGTGGGGGGTGCAAGGAGGCAGCAGCCTGGCAGCCGCATAGGAATAAATGAGGGGAGCACATTTTACCCCTTTTGACCCACTTAGGGGTTGAATTTCTAAAAATCCCTTCTTAGAAAGCATCTACACCAGAGGTTCCCAGACTTATTTGACCACCCCCTTTTCAGAAAAAAAAATTACTCAGCGCCCCCCTGGAAATCTACCTTCAAAAAGTGGACAAAAAGATGCAGTGACAAATTTGCACCCACGGCCCCTACGGCCCACCTGGATTGTTCCAGCGCCCCTCAGGGGGCGGTATTGCCCACTTTGGAAACCAGTGATCTACACCATGGTAGGAGTGCTCTCCCTGAATTTAGTATTTCTAGGTCCAGTGGTTTGGCCTGGGCATTGATTTTATGGTGAGGAGACTTTCTTTTATATATATATATAGATAGATGTAGAAAAGCAGTCTTTATTCCAGATGCTCCACATGCATCCTCCTTGCTGCTGCTATGCTCAGGAGCATTCTTATTAAAGTATGTCTCACCACTGGTGCAAAGGTTTCATCGTAGTCTTCTCCATACTTCTGAGAATATCCTTTGGCAACCAATTTAGCTTTGTATCTTTGTATTTCCCCTTCTGCATCATGCTTGGTTTTGATGATCGACTTGCATTCTCCTGTCCTCTTCCCTGGTGGCAGTTCTGTACCTGTTTGGTTCTTGATCAGAGAGTCAATCTCTTCTTCTGCAGATTTTCTCCACTTTTCTGATTCTTTTGCAAGCATTTTTGTTATATCTTCATCTGCCACTTCTTTTCCTGCACTTCTCAATTGCTCAGCTAATTCCAACATTTTGTCAAGATATTCTCGAAGATTTCCAGCAGCCTGTATTCTCATGCTAAACAAGCAGTTCTGAAGGTTGAGCTGACTCTTTAAGGAGGATTTTACATGCAATCTTTCCAACTCAGCCCAAACAGCCTTAGCAGTTGGCATATTAATAACTCTTAATACCTGTTTGTCTTTTAAACCAATGATAATAGCACCTCTTGCCTGGTCATTCTCAATGTTCCAGGTAATCTCTTCTCTGCGTTTGGCTGGATGGTCAGTCTGGGTAACAGTCCACAAGCCTTTTTCAATGAGATGGGTCTTCATTTGTTCTCTCAAAATTGGATAGTTGCTCTCTGTGTGCCTATCTATCCAGTGACTATGCTGTGCTCCACAGGAGGTCACCATCTTTGTTCTGGTCTGCTCATGCCAAGAGCCTCTGGTGATCTTTTTACCTTTAATCAGAGATGCGCTTAATCTAGGCCCATAACCCCCATTGGCAGAGTAATTAACACAGCAACGGTACACAACCTGATTAAAGCACAGATAAAGGTTTATTTAGGAATTAACATACTTGACAGAAAAGAGGAGACACGGAGATAGGTTCCTAACTGCATCTCTAGCTGTGAGAGAGGGAAGACTGGCACTTCTGAGGGGAAGGGGGAAATTGCCCTGAGAGTAGTAATCTGGAGATAGACAAGGAATGACACTTAACAGGAGAGAGAAGGTGCTGTCCTCACTATCCTATCTAATTGTCTTCTTGCTGTCCCCATCAGGATCTTCTTCACCTTTGTACACCAGACATTGCCTTTTCCAACATAACTAAGCCAAAGGAATGAATGATCTGACTCAATAGAGGGCACCTTTGTATGTTTAGATGGCTCACAGGAGATTTCCCTTTAAACTACTTACCAGACCCACATTTCTTCCAAAAGGCTGCTGAACCATATGCCTTCCAACAACACCCTGGGACAATTCTTTTAGAAAATATCACATTGAAATACTTTGTACTCTGCTTCAATTTTCACCATTTTGAATAATTTGCAGTGATTGACCACCTACAATCATGTATTTCTTTGTTCTTTAAGCTGTTTTTCATCCAAAAACCACCTGCTTATCCCATGTCTGCTAAGTTTATTCAGGAATCTTTTGTGAGGGATTTTTGTCAAAACTTTTTGGAAAGCCCAAGAATATACAGAATCATAGAGTTGGAAGGGACCTCCAGGGTCATCTAGTTCAACTCCCTGCACAATGCAGGAAATTAACAAATACCCCCCACTGTCAAAAGTTCTAGTCCTGTCTGGGGCCAGACACTTTGGTTCAAGGGGAGTGCGTTGCAAAGCAAAATTACAAAATACTTGAGTCTAAAAACTCACCCAAGCCTTAGTAGGTTGCCACCAGGTCTTTCTGACTATCCCAACAGACCAGGAGTGAAAGACCAAATCTCCTGGCTTCTCAGGGAACTACAAGAAAAGTCAGCCCTGCAGAGTGGGACTGCAGTCTGAGTTTCTAAAGACAAAACAATTACTTTAGTAGTGGTCAAGGATCAAGGCAATTGGATTAAGGATTTGAGGTTAATTGAATACAAAAACCATGACAGAGTAAAATATAATTATTTATTAAGGTGCAAAAATATTTAAAACAAGACTCAGAAGGTGACGGGGATAAAAAAACAAAGGCTAAGCATTTCCAGCATAGCTAAACATAAAAGACACAGTTCCAGTTACCTTTCCTGGTTTTGCAGAGACAGCCAGGTCAGCAAATCAAGAGGTTCACACAATCAGCCCATCCAGGCAAGGATCAAGATGGAACACCACTGATGGGTTCCTTCTGGGACTATTGACCAAGCTAGGTCCTATAGTCTCCAGGCACCAGCGACTAAGTGAATGCAACTATCTTTATAGAAAGGGGTCTCTGAAAGAGCCTTGGCCTTTGACCCAATCACAGACCAGGAAAATGATGTAACTCTCTTTGTGTTGCTAGGCACATGACATCCCATAAACACCAAGAGCAGAGGGGAAAATGAAACTTATCTGCCGCTAGGTCCAACCATCCCCCACTCACAGGTGTCCATAACTCAATTGCCTTCGAATGTGCTTAATTGGAAGCTCCAAGGAGGGTTGGTAACTTGGTACCATCCTCCAGTTGAAAGCAATCTAGCAAGGTCAGAGGACACTCTGTTATCTCTCTGTCTCTAGGGAAAGTTTCTGCAGGCTTCTTTTGCAGCCTGAACCAAAGATTTTAGTTTGTAACCAGACCAGGAAAACTATTTTCTTTACACCCACACACACCCTGACCCCTTCCATGCCCAGAAGATGAAAAATATTAGATCACTCCTGTCTACATGTTTGCTGACACTCAAAGAATTCTGTAAGACTGGTGAGGCAGGAGTTCTCTTTGCAGCAGCAATGCCAATTCTTCCTAAACTGTGTCCAGCCCAGTGGCTCTCACGCAGCTCAGCCAATGCCTAGCCAAGCATCAAGAAAAGTTCCTATGAGGCCTGGCAAAGCAGCCTATGGAGGTGCAAGCTGGGATGCTGACGGAACAGAACTTAGTGAAAGGCTGGCTGCTCAACATCCAGTCCTGGCGGTATCAGAAACCTGGGGCGAAGAAGACAAGGCTTTTCATCTAATTAAGCTCCTGCCAGAGGATCATTCTCATACACTATTGAGAGGACAGCCCAGGCAGGAATCAGCTGAGACTCGGCTTCTGATACCCCTCTCACCCAGAAAATTCATTGCACCTCTGCAGGCTAAGATGCAGCAAAGTTCCTGAGGATGGAGATCAGAAGCTCACTGGCTTCTAATTTTCTGTCATGGGAAATTTCACAGTATAGAAAACAAACAAGCACAAACAAATAACACAGGCCATGGACTGCACAAAGGTCATGCAAAGGCAATTTATATTATAACAAAAGCAAAAATAAAAATAACAAGGGACCACATATATCAGTAAAACAAGATTACATCATTAAATGTGCAAGTCCATAAATAGTTCACATAAGTTCATAAGTAGTTATAAGTTCATAAGACTTCGGATTTTGATCTTTGTTTTGAGGGTTCTTCTTCAAAGAGTTCAAACTACTAGAATTGTAAGTAAAATCCAAAACGTTATTATCATAGTAACAATAAACAAAACCATATCCTATATACGAAAAGGTAAATATTACCTTCAAAACTTCAATCATGTATATGTAGGAAAAATCCTTCACATAGCACTCATAAAGCACAGAAGCCTTCAGACTAGTAATACAGGAAAAATTCTGAAAGGGGGGGGGACAAGTAAATACATTTATAGTCACAAAAATTACAAAATACTGTTTTATCTATTGGGAGTCAGTTAAGCACAAAAATACAGTTCACTTGTAAGTAGAGCAGGTACAGTTCAGTTGCTTAAAAAAAACAAAACAATTATCAACCTCCTCCACAATCTCACCAAACAGCTCAAACAGCTTTCATATGAATTTGCTGCTCTCTTTTATGCTACTCTTGCTCCAGCAATGCAGCTGATGATAACTTTGTAGCAACAAAATAGCAGTAGAGTAAAGTTTATTAGGCAGCCAAGGTTCCCTGATTCGCCGCTTGCCCATGCTCCGAGCTGCCGTTCTTATCCTTAAAGCTTTTATTCTTTCCAACTCTTCCTTTCATTTAGCAGAGTTCTGTGCTTTTTTTTTTGGCGAAGTATTGATATCTCCAGCTTATTAGGGCTATTTTTCACCGAAGAATCTCCACTTTGGTTCTGGTTGCCGCGTTTACCCAGCAATGAAGCTGGGTGTTGCCCCACCCTCTGCACTGGAGCAGGTTTCAGTTTACGGAGCCAGCCGCCGCCACTCTCATTTCTGAAATTGAGCTCCTTGCTTGAAAAGACTTCCTTGTCTTTTTCTGGGCGTCCAAAGTACCCCCAGCTGGGGGCCCCTGTCTTCCCCGAAGGTAAGGTGAAGGGCGGTGGGATCAGGGGTGTGTCCCGTCTGCGTCCGACCTCGTTGCTACCGGAACCGGATCCTCTATGAACTTCCAAAATCCTTTATGAAAATTGTAGAAGAGTTTAAGCTCATTGATGCATGGAGGATCAGGAATATTAACACAAAAGATTATACTTTTTTTTCTAACAGACATAAATCATGGTTGAGGATGGACATGATCTGGATGTCGATAGATGCAATCAATGATATTAAAGAGGTAGAAATTCTACCAGCGACGTTTGCGGACCATAATCCAATTATGTGTGTATTAGCTGATATACCAAAAAGTAAAAGGTGGTCCTTGAACACTTTACTTCTTAAAGACAAAAAAATTGTATTAGAGTCTAAACAAGAACTTTAAAATTTCTTTAAAGAAAATATTCAACCAGAAGTTCCATTACAAATTTCATGGGATGCCTTTAAGGCATACGCCAGGGGTTGGTTTATCCGACAAAATACATGGAAGAGAAAACAGGAAAATAAAGAATTGAATTTGATTAAAGAAAGAAGAAGCAAAAATTAAACTGTCTAATGAGAATATTATAACAGCTAAGAATAAAATCAAACACTTACAACATCAAATAAATAGTATCTTAAGAAACTGCTAGAAAGTTAAATTATACAAGACAATTCTACTTTGAACACTCAAACAAACCATCGAGATGGCTTGCGTACAAGTTAAGAACTGAGAGGGAGAAAAAGATAATTAAAAGTCTGAAAGATGTGTCCCTGAAGAATACAGATTCTTACTTGTATAGATAGACTATGTCACCTGTTTCAATGAAGCCATTCCTTTAAAGAGCATGATTAAATAAGGCCTTGATATGTTGTTTTCATGACTGGGTCTACCAAAGGATATAGATATGTACAAAACAGCACTATTTACATCAACCCTTATGAAACAATTGTGCCAGATGCTGAGGATCCATTAAATTTGCATATGTGTGCCACCCCCAAATGGATCTACTTGGCAGAACAGATTAATCACACATTGAACAAAATACTAAAAAGGACCATGTTAGACAATCTGTCAAATGGGACCTCTATGTCAACTCCCTGCTATTTGCAGTCCAGAAAACTCCACAAGGCTCAACCAGATTTGCTGTATGGGCACCCATAATTTGCTGTGACTTGCTACAGGACTGGTGGGCTCTTCGTTATCATCCAGGCAGGACCTCGCCCAGTACAGGAAACAGGCTATACAGCTCAAAAACCTCCAGAAGATGCACAATGACAGCAGAAATTCTGCTTTAACAAGGTAAGAGTTTTAAGCAGGAGATCAGGTCATAATGAGTGGTTCAATTCTTCCGATACAGAGAACAAAATTATGAGTGGTAACTGGTAACACAGCACTTGGGACCTTGAACCAAGAGATATGGTGTGGCATCTATGGAGCCAAGAAAAGGGTCTGTGTGAACATGTGAAGGACTGCCACCCAAGGCTGACAACAGGCCAATAAAGAAGAAAAAGAAGCACACACCCTTGGACTGTGTCCCATGCCTTCAGTGGTTCCTCTGGTGACAGCACAGTTAACAGATCACCAGGCTCACTAGACAAACACCCTCCTAGTAAGTTCAAGTTTATTATTATGATCCAAGATCAGAATGTAACATAATTTGGGTTACTGTTCATGAAGTAGCCAGGGAATACCACCCTAGTACAATGTAACATTGGGATACAGTCTAGGATCATGATCTGGGAAGTATGGTGTTCTGTACCCCAGAAGCAGTAGAATACAGCAGAAATGGAAGTGCATGCAAAAAATTTAATCAATGGGGTTTTGACAAATGGATTTAAAATAGAAGAAGGAACCTGTCAAGGATGTCCACTCTCAACTTCTCTTCATTCTTGTGTTGGACAAGATTCCAGTATTGAAGGATTAAAACTAGAAGGAGAGGAGTTTAAACTAAAGAGTTATGCAGATGACATGGTCCTTACAATTTCAAACCCTCAACAATCTCTCCAACACGTAATGGAGCAAATTGACATGTTTGGATCCTTTTCAGGATATAAAATCAACAGAAAGAAAACCAAGATTATTTCAAAAATTTTAAATACTCAAGAAGAGGAAGATATTAAGAAAATTTCAAGATGTGACATAACACATAATCCAGTCAAATATTTAGAAATATATCTCAAGGGACAAAATGATACATTATTTAAGGACAATTATATGACAAACTGGTCTAAAATACAAAAAGATTTTGAAAGATGGTCCAAATTACAACTATCCTGGCTAGGGAAAAAAATTGGTATAAAAATTAATGTTTTACCAAAATTAAACTTTTTGTTACAGATTATTCCAATTTCAGTTCCTGAAAAGGCTTTGAGCGACTGGCAAAGACAAATAAATAAATTTGTATGGAACAATAAGAAGCCAAGAATAAAATTTAAAGTACTACAGGATGAGAAGAAAAGAGGTGGTCTGGTAATACCTAACATTAAATTATACTACCAAGCTGCTGGGCTATTTTGGATTTCAGATTGGATCAGAAGTCTTAATGAAAGATTGATAAAATTAGAATCTTCAAATCTCGATGATGGATTACATAGCTATAATTTTAAAAAACTATTCGAAAAACAAAACCCAAGATAAAAGACATATAAACAGAGATAGTTTATTTCAAATTTGGGAAATGCTACAAGAGAATCAGCCCTGCAATTCCACTAACAATGTCACCAATAGATACTTATTATGGCAATTACACAAGGAGAAATGACGATTTTATAACTTATGGCAATATGATATACTTGCAAGGTGGCATCAAGATGTGGCAAGAGATTAAAGAATAAGGAAAGGAGAAACAATGGTGGATATACTTTCAGATTGCTTCCAGGTTAAAAAATGATACCTGCACTAAGAGACGAGCTATTAATTGACTGATCGTCTCACAATCTAAAGACCATTTATTAGGACGAATTTACAAGCTATTGCTTCACTATGATTCCAAAAGATGTTCTCATGCAGAACATCAAAGATTGTACTGGTGGTCATCTGTAAAGAAGCGGAAGAGGTTAGGAAAGAAATGTATATACAGACATCTTTTATTGTAAACCTGCCTGTAGTTTTAGATCCATCTGGGGGCTTTAGATCCATCTGTTGTGATCCACACTCTGACATCTTTTGTGGACTCAATTCCGAAATTTCTTCCTAAAAACTTTACATTTCGCATTTTGTGGGATTCTATCATTATTTGCACCGCTGCCGGAAACTGCGTTAAGTTAGTTTACACACTTCCAAATTCGAGCAGTAAAAGCGACTTTTTGATCACGCTCGCTGCTCAATGAACCTCACAGCTTAAATAAAACCAGGACAGGATCGCTCCTTGCGACGTCTCTCCTCTTTTCAAAGAGGCCACGCAAAGCCGAGAAAGCAGAGCACAATCGGCACTCAACCCCCTCTTTTCTTCTCCGGCCTTAAAGATTTGCGTCCAAAAGGTCGTCCCTCCCTCTCAGTCACTCCCTTTTGAGTCCCCCGGCAATGACGTCAGAGCAAAGTTGGTTGCCGTGGCGACGATGGAATTCGCACCTGACGGCTGTCGTGAAGCAGTGGGAAGCGAGTAGGGAAGAGGAGGAGAAAAAAGGTGTTGGGGGGGGGGGGAGCCCAAAGCCAGCCCTGCCTCCCCGCACTCCCCTCTCCCCCTCTTGAGAGTGCGCCGGCCGCACCCGCCGCTTCGGAGCGGCATTGTTTGCTATGTAGGGACCTTGAGGCGGGGGCGCAGATCCAGAGGCCGCAGCGCGCCTCCTCCTGAGTTGGGGTGGTGGTGGTGTCCCGGAGGCTGTAGCTGCAGGAGGAGGACCCAGTCCAAGGCCCCCAGGGGGGGCCCCTCGCGGGCGGGATGTTCTCCAAGAAGCCCCACGGCGATGTGCGGAAATCTACACAGAAGGTGCTGGACACCCGCAAGGACCCGCTCACCCGCCTCAAGCACCTGCGCGTCGTTATCGGTGAGAAGGGGATCGCGGCCCAAGGCCCAGCTGGGGCGGAAGGGAAGGGAAGGGAGGGCTGGGGCTGCTCAGTCTGGGGTTTGGGCTGAGGGGCGCGAGGGATACCTGCCCTCTGCGGGGCGGGGGAGTCTAGTGTAAATATTTTCCTTCCCTCCTCTCCGTCCACCCCACGGGGTGAGGGTAGATGTGTAGCGAGATGAGCTGCGCTTCCAGAGAACGGAAAAAGCTGCATCCCAACTCTTCGTTGGCATGACAACCAGGACACTGAAGGCAGTGTGGGGATGAGAGGGAAGGGGTCTCTGGAGAGCCTAAAAATATCTCCACTTTTAAAATACATATATCATCTCCATTTCAGGCTGGTATCTCGAGGCCTGTTTGCATAGCAGTGCATAGTTGTAATGTTTAAGGAGTTGTTGACTCTTGGATGAAATGAAATCAGGCTTTATAGGCATGGTTGGTCAGGTGACCTTCCTGTTTGCTGTGTGTGTTAAAGTCTGTACAGGTGATCCTAATTTTGATGGCCAGTTGTCTTCCAGTAGCCCTTAAACAGGGGGCGTTTGATCCAGTGCTGTTCTTCGGCAGGCTGTGCAGCTGAGTTAGAGGAATGCACAGTCTGGCTTCCTGTGGGGAGCCCATAGGGTGTTTCAGGGGAAATCTGTCTCTGGAAAACTTCCTGCATATTCCTACATCCACCCAAGACGAGTGTAGGAATTTGCTCAACCCCCC
>NW_015172036.1:75436-90155 GCF_001447785.1 Gekko japonicus | reverse complement strand
CCCCCCCCCCCCCCGGTCTTACATTGAGTTCTCTGTCTTCTTCCCTTTTGTTTTCTAGTTTGATGATGCAAGCATGTCCTGGGATTAGTTTTTTTCACTTGTGATACTTGTTTGAATAAGCACTGCATGTAGTGCAGATACGGAGTGTATGATGGGAAGGGAGTTTGTATGTCATCCAGTTCTGTTTAGCTAGTGTCCTAAGGCATTCCCAGTAGATTTTATGTTTTCTTGAAAATCTTTATAAAGGCAGTTTTGCTCTGTAGACAGCTTTGTTCATACTGCGTGGTTAAAAATTAGGTATTTCTAAACCCCGTTCCCTAAAACATGGCTGCTTGCCCTGCCCTTGGTAAAGATAGTGAACACCGGTTGTCCATTGTTTTGAGAACTTAATATTACTAAGTGTGTTAGTATTTTCTTCCCCATTCCTTAAATTAGCTTAACGGTCCTCTGGATCCCTGGTTCCTTTATTTTTTTTTTATAAAGTTGCTACAGATTCCCTTAAGTGTGTTTTCAGATTCATGTTCATGTTTTTCATTGGCTTCTGGATTTCCTTAAATGCTATGATTACTAGTGCCGAGTTAGTGGACATAATATGTCAAGGAGTTTTGTTTGACAGGTAATCTGTCTGAGCTTGTATAATTTAAATCAGTGGTAATTTTATGATTGTTTACAAGTGAACCTGGATCAAAGTAGAGAAAAATGATCCAACCTGAATTGTTCTTAGATTTGATCATAAAACATGCCTGTTTTGACTCTAAGAGCCAAAGGACTGATAACATCTAACTGCCTTTTTCTGCAGCCTTGGTAATCACTCATACTTGATTGAAGTACATTCTTCCACATGTTTGCATGCTAAGTTTAAATGTACTATATCTGTGGGTGTCAGCTTCTGTTAGATATTACTTTATGACAAGTGTATGATAAAAGGCAAAACCCAAAATATCTAAAATACTCAGCTCTTCCCTAGAGTAAAATCAGGCAGATGGGGAAAATCAAGTTGAGAGCATAAAGTAGCTTACATTCACAAATTTATACTTTGTTTCCTTTATACAGTTCTCAATGATACATATATTTTTTTTAAAAAAAGAATTGGGTATCTGTGGCAAAATTAAGGGGAAATACATTTTCTACCCGGTATTGCAATATGTGCATTTTTCATCACTCTGTTGTTGTTGTTCAGTCGCACAGTCGAGTCCGACTCTTCGCGACCCCATGGACAAGATCTCGCCAGGCCCTCCTGTTTTCCGCCGTCCTCTGAAGTTTGCTCAATTTCATGTTCGTTGCATCTATGACACTGTCTAACCATCTCATCCTTTGCCGTCCCCGTCTTCTTTGACCTTCAATCTTTCCCAGCATCAGGGTCTTCTCCAGTGAGTGCTCCCTTCTCATTTGGTGGCCAAAATATTTGAGCTTCAGTTTCATTCTCTGGCCTTCCAGGGAACAGTCAGGGTTGGTTTCTTTTAGGATTGACTGATTTGATCTTCTTGCAGTCCAAGGGACTCTCAAGAGTCTTCTCCAGCACCATAGTTCAAAAGAATCTATTCTTTGGCGCTCGGCCTTCCTTATAGTCCAACTCTCGCAGCCATACATGACTACTGGGAATACCATTGCTTTGACCATGCGGACTTTTGTTGGCAGGGTGATGTCTCTACTTTTTATCATGCTGTTTAGGTTCACCATCACTTTCCTCCCAAGTTTCATATATGTATGTTAATGTCTTGTTATGTCTTTTTGTGTGTTTGAAAAACCAATAAATATATATATTAAAAAAGGAAGAACTAAAAACAAATAGCATGGCACCAGCACTTTCTGCCATTAGAGTGGTATTGTCTGCATATCTGAGGTTGTTGTTCTTTTCCCCAGCAATCTTAATTCCCGCTTGTGATTCATCCAGTCTAGCATTTCGCATGATGTACTCTGCATATATATTAAATAAGCAAGGTGACAGTATACATCCTTGTCGTACTCCTTTTTATATATATATAATCATCCTTGTCGTACTTCTTTTCCTATGCTAAACCAATAAGTTGTTCCATATCCGGTTCTAACTGTTGCTTCTTGACCCTTATACAGGTTTCTCAAGAGACATGTGAGGTGGTATGGTACTCCCATCTCTTTAAGGACCTGCCATAGTTTGTTGTGATCTACACAGTCAAAGGCTTTAGCATAGTCAATGAAGCAGAAGTAGATGTTTTTCTGGTACTCTCTTGCTTTCTCCATAATCCAGCGAATGTTGGCAGTTTGATCTCTAGTTCCTCTACCTCTTCGAAACCCAGCTTGTACTTCTGGCAGTTCTCTATCACTATCACTCTATCACTGTCTATAACTCTGTATGAAGTAGCAAATAACAACTTAATTGGTTAGAAAGGTACCTTGGAAATTACTAGATGAATCATGAATAAACTTAAATTCTTTTGCTTCTGTAAAGAAGCAGATTATTTATCACAATGCAGAAGGCTGCTTGATTATCTTTGAGTTCTTTGTCAGATGCCTGTGCATGCCACACAATGAGCTGCTTTTTAAGAAGGAAATCTTAAAACTATTTTCCACTGACGAGGAACCAAGACGTTGTGCAAGGTTGGGGGAAGGAGAGAATGAGAAGTAGAAGAAGAGGGTTTTTTTTGATTATCTGAGAAGTATGAGGTTTTTTGATAAATGAAGTGTGTTCTTAAGCCTTTATCTGGAGGTGAGATTTGGCATCAACCACCAAAAGCTAAGATGAGTTAAAACCATTTTCAGAAGAAGCAGAGGGTTTGACAAATCTCTGGAAGGGGAGAGTTCCTTTATAGTGGAGTGGCCATTTGAAACATTTATCTGTGCTCATAACAGCAAATAACAACTTAATTGGTTTGCAGAGTGATATAATACATTAGAAATTAAAATTCTGGGAAAGACAAAATGATTCTAGTAGATATGCTGTGTATTCCTTTTATGATTCCATTGATATTTGCAATATGCTGTCACTTTCCTGAATTGTTTACATAAACCTATGCTTCATAATTTGTTTACAGTGATGTTGAGTGGTGTCTTGTGTGTGTGTATCAACCAGCATAGTTTTCTAACACCAGATAGAATGCTGTTCAATGTTCAAAGAGTGCAAGAAGACAGAATTCCTTCTGTCAAATTAATGCAAAAATCCATTGGATAAGTCAGTAGACGTTATTTCTACTTGGTAGATGAACAAATAACTTGGAGAGCCATTCAGTGATTCTTGGGCTGATATGGAATCAAACTCTTCAGTACTCTGTGCACTTGACTCTTTGGATATTTCTGCCATGTAAATAATAAAAAAGTGCTGGTTGTCCACCTCTTCTCCACATATTTTGTATACTGAGCATATTTATTAATCTTATTACCTTTCCCTTCTTCTTCCAGGAATGCATTTTTAATTTTTTTCCATTAGGAGGGGAATAAGGGAGAGTATCACTGTCAGCCATGAGTAGTCTCCATAGCTAAATGCTACTTTAGTAAATACAGAGATGGCTGCAGATTTTTGTGTTCTCAGTAGCCTTAATGTGAATACAAGATGTGGGGAGATTCCTTTTCATTTCCATATTAAATCAGACACCATGCTTTGCCAGTTTCACTCTTGCTACAGAAGAAGCAGTTTGCCACCCAAGCACTGTTTTTTGCAGGCACATTACAGTAGTAGATTTTTAGGGCACAGTTACATTGAATGTTGTTGTTGTCGTCTTGATTTAGATGCAAACTGTGAAGTCATGCAGATGTGCTCTTCTACCTACCCAGGTGTTTTTTAATGACTAGTTTAAATGCTCTTCCAAAGATGTCTAATACATTGTTTGCATAATTAGAAGATATCATGTGCATACACACAGTGTAACAGTTGAAGAGGCTTCCTTGGGAGGTGGTGGGCTCTCCTTTGGAGGTTTTTAAGCAGAGGCTAGATGGCCATCTGACAGCAATGCTGATTGTGTGAACTTAGGCAGATCATGAGAGGGAGGGCAGGAGGGTTGCCTCAGTGCTTAGTTCTTGTGGCCCTTTCTTACATGCCCAGGAAATGCTGATCACCACTTTGGGGACCAGAATCTATTTTTCTCCAGGCCAGTTTGGCTGGGGATCCTGGAGGACTTTTGTCATCTTCTGGGCATGGAACAGGGGTCACTGGGGGTGTGGGGGCAGGTATTTGTGAATTTGCTGAATTGTGCAGGGGGTTGGACTAGGTGACCCTCAAGGTCCCTTCCAACTCCATGATTCTAAATGCACATTTTAGGAAATGTATTGAACTAAGTCAGGAGAATGTTTCCATTCTTCAGAATATGGTATCGGGAGGTATTCATAATGTTCCATAACATGAAAACTCTGAGGGCAGCTAGTAGATTACATATATGTCTAGAACTGCCCTCAGCCTGGACTAAGTGTTACATCTTCCTGTTTATCAAATTTTAAACCTACTTTATTAGAGTGTGTTCATGGGCACATTGCCGTGTTCTCCAGGGAAGAGAAGCCAACCATACGAGCAACAGTCTCTGGAAGAAGCATTTTCCCAATTTCATTTTCACTTCACCTCGTTGTACAGCGAGTCTCTTCATAGCTATCATATCATTCCCTCCCCCCAGAGATCCAGCAGGCCAGAAATTACAGCAAATGGGGGCAATCAGCCGGATGAGTGAAAGTGGGAGTCTAGCCCTGTTTCATGCCTTTCAAATCCTTTCAAGTGAAGTGCAAATAGACTTCTAGAAAAGCGTTTCTGCTGTCTCACTTACTGCTAGATAACTATGAGTACAGCCATATGCCCTGTTATTGTTGATAACAAAGCAAATTTGTGAACACTAAGGTGACTTTGTGATTTGGTTGATTAGTGAGTGCAAGTGGGATTTGGTTTTCGGATAAGAGATTTCGAAATGATTTGTGGACTAGTTTGAAGTTCTCAAAAGGCATGCTGGATGAGACTAGACTGTTGTGCCAAAGGAATGGCATTGCTTTCATGAACTATTTCAGAAGGACACTTGAATGGAAAATTGAAGGCTATTAGTAGTGACCTCTGTACAGAAATCAGCTTTGACATTCACATACACTTTCAAGAACAGCAAGTGTGTTTGTTGCTTGCCCTAAGTTGTTTAGTGTTCTCTTAACAGCAATGAATTGAGGAATGAACATGGATACTTCATTCAGACTACTGACCCATCTACTTTGACTAGCACCAGCTTTGTAAGGAAGGAGTCAAACAGAATTTTCTCAGCCCATGAGATCTTACATTAAGACTGTTATTAATTTAACTGTAGTTGCCAGGGATTGGACCTGGGACCATCTGCATGCAAAGCAAATACTCTGCAACTGAGCTTTATTTCATCCTTTATGGTAAACAAATTTTATTTTTCTCAGGAATACAACGTATATAATTAAAACATTTCATTCTATCAATTGTCTACCCCATTCCCAATTCCTCCCCTCCCTCCAGTGGCTTCCCGCAATGCTTCCACCCCTGCTCCAAATTACTTCATATCATCAACTACATCAGTTTCTTATCATTACAATCTAAAGATAACATCATTTGACTTAATATTGATCTAAACATATTAAGTTTTGTTTCACATCCCAGTTCTTTTCCAGATATATTTTAAAGTCACTCCATTCTTGAAAAAACACGTCGTCTTCTTTGTTATTCAACTTTTTCGTAATTTTATCCATTTCTGCCATGAACAGAACTTTTTGTATCCAGTCTTCAATTTCTGGTACTTTCTCTGTTTTCCAAAATTGTGCATAGATCATTCTCGCTGTTGTGATTAAGTACCAGAATAAAGTATTTTTAGTTATATTGACTTCTTCCATTTTCAGTCCCAAAAGCAGAATTTCCGGTGCCTTTTTAAAAGAGCATTTCAGAATTTTTTGCATTTCCCTGTGGACTTTAGTCCAAAAGTCAACTGCTTTCTCACAAGTCCACCACATATGATAAAATGAGCCTTCATGACTTTTACATTTCCAACACTTATTTGACATATTCTGGTTCATATTTGCAATTTTTTTCGGAGTCATGTACCACCTATACATCATTTTATAACAATTCTCTCTAACATTGGTACAAGGCGATATCTTAATAGAATTTTTCCACAAATATTCCCAGGTTTCAATAGACACTTCCGTATTCATATTTATCGCCCATTTTATCATTTGCCCTTTTACAGTCTCATCTTCAGTATACCATTTCAGTAACACTTTGTACATTTTAGAGATATTTTTTCCCCCTCCACTCTCCCAAATCATTTCGATCTCATTTCTTTTCTCTCTAAAACCATAATTTCTTTTATCTGATCTAAAAAGATCAAAAATCTGCATATATTTCAGCCATTCATATTCATATTCAATTTCATTCTGCTTTTTCATTACCCATTCTGTTCCCACTTTTTTGATTAAATCTTTATATGGCAACCAATCTTTATCTCTATGTCTTGAGTAAGATGTTAACACTTCTACTGGTACAATCCACAATGGTCTTACGTCACCAAAGTATTTTTTATACCTCATCCATACCACAAATAATGCTTTTCTTACCACATGAAGCTTAAAAAAGCTATCCATTTTTGTTTTGTCATACCATAAATATGCATGCCAACCAAATCTACAATCATGGCCTTCTAACCCCAGTAACTTGTCATTTTCTAATTTCACCCACTGTTCTATCCAGGTTAGACAGACCGCCTCATAATATAGTCTAAGATTTGGTAATTGTAGCCCACCTCTGTCTTTGGCATCACAAAGAATTTTCATCTTAATTCGCGGTTTCTTGCCTGCCCAAACAAACTTTGATAGTTCTTGTTGCCACTTAAGTAGCAAATCTGTCTTGTTAAGTATTGGTATTGTTTGGAACAGGAACATCAAACGTGGTAGGACATTCATTTTTATAACTGATATTCTTCACATCAATGACAAATTCATTTTGTCCCATTTCTTGAAGTATTCCATCCTTTATGAATGAAGCCCTTTATGAACAAAGCCACATACATTTGAAGGAACTTCTACATGTAAAAGCAAAACACTGTCCCAGACAGTTTAATGTTGCACATACAGTTGCAGTATTCTGTTCTGGAGCACCAGTATGGTGTGGTAATTAGAGTAGCGGACTAGAACTGGGGAAACCTAGCTTCAGATGCCCATATAGGCAAGGAACTCATTGGTTGACCATAAGCCATCCACTGTTTCTCTGTTAATCTATCTCACAAGTCTATTGTCTGAAGCCATTCACTGTCTCAGCTAATTTACCTCACAGGATAAACTGGAAGAAGGGAGAAAAGGAGGGATAAAAATGTGATAGACAATTTCTGATTTTATACGTCCCCCCCCCCCCCCAGTATTGAGCAGGAGTGCTTTGGCTGTATAGATGTTTGATGTGTTGCTCCCCCCCCCCAACACTCACTGGTTAAAGCTGCTGTGGCAAGCATGCCTCAAAATGATGAGGAACAGGCAACTGTAGTTTTGCTTTTATAATGTAGATTGCCAGGTATACAGATATGAAGTCAGTTTCCAGCTACTCTACCATTCTGGCAAAGTGAATCTCTTGAAAAATCTGTATGGTCATCACAGAACTGCAAAAAATAAGAAAATGTGTACAGAGGAGACAGTTTAGAAGACTCATAGTCACCTAATGTTGCTGCACATAAACATTGCTATACTCAGATACCAAAGTTTTAGTTTATTTGAGCTTCCTGCTTGTTTTTGTGGCCAGTGGTGTTCATCATTTTAAAAAATAGGCACAAGCTTATAATTTACATTGAGCTCTTTTCATCCATTGTCTGTATGGAAATACTTCTAAGTTTCAGAAACAGTTATAAATATCCATGAGTGTCTCTGAATGTTAGCATAAAAAAGCTCATGCCAAGTACATTTTGTGTGATATTGTTAATAGCTCCCTAATACTGAAGGCTGGACCTTAATTTTGATTATTTGTCTTATAGTTTCTGTTTCAATTGAGCTCACACTGGACTCATATTTTCAAAGTTTTTTTTAATCTGTTCATGTAGGATAGTTTGAAAGTTTGTGTGAAGAAGGATGAGGTTTAAATGTCTGTGTAATAGTAATAAAAATAAGATTTGTTTGATCAAAAGATCACTTGCTGATTCTGTATTCAGCATCCCTAATTGATTGCCAGCAACAGTAGTAGAAGTGTATCTTCCCTAGTTAAGCACAGGAATCATCCAAGGAAAGTTTAGACTCGCCGCTTTCTAAGGAATGTGGCAGGGTTGTGTTCACTACTGACTGGGTGCGGTCAGACGGCGTGCTGAGAGCGGGTTAAACTGTTCCAGTTCTGACCAGATTATATTAGATCTGGATAATCGCGATCACACTTACCTCCCTTATCCTGCTTTACCGCGCAGTCGCAGCGCTCCCCGCTGTCTACACTACCAATGCACGGGAGCGTGTGTCGGCGGGTTTTTAATTTTTTCCCCTCAGTTTGCGCATAGGTGCTCATCCGTAGAATGGGGGGGAAACTATCATGGCGCATGCACAGAACCACCAGGGCGAATCAATCCAACCCCTCCAACAAAATACTTCCCTTTAAACGTGTGACCCGAAAATGGTCTCTGTGAGATCCCGAACTCATCTAAATGCTAAAGCAAGTGACCGTTTAAATGTCGGTTTTCTAGACGCGGTGGCAGAGCTCCGCCTATGCGCACACCGTCAATGCATTTAAAAAATGGCAGGCGAAAAGCTGAAGCCCTCGGGTAGCTTTCGAGCAGGGAGGGGGTTTAAACCGGAAGTGGCTTGACACCGGAGGAGCAATCACATAGGGGGGAAATGCGGCTTTAAATGAGAGAGCCGAGAAAACACCACTTTGGAACCTGGTAACAAAATAGTCTGGGTTAAAGCGGTTTTGAGCTGGAAACCAATTGCTGTGGACGGGAGGCAGATGTTGACTGTGTGATCATGCAGATAAAATCCGTTGCTGAAGCGTGACAACACCAGATCGAACAGCGCCTCTCAACACACCCACTGTTGGGTATAGTTTGGTTTGCAAACATCTACTTTAGGAATAGGTATTTTATGTGCCACAGAAGGGAGCAGTAGCGGCTATCACAGCCTAGTGGAAGACTGGTTTTTGCTTTCTGTTTTGATCCCCTCAGTGTTGGCTGGAAGTTGCTCAGGAAGTAGGGCCTCTTAGGACTAGAGTAATTACTGTTCTAGACTGTAGGAATAAATCAAGCACTGGCATAAAAAATCAGCAGCATCAGACTAATGCTGTTAGAACTTGTGCCAAGACCCAATAAATAAAGTTATAAGTATCCTGCTTCAATTTGCTGAATCATAGACTGGATAATCTCTTTTGCCTTCTGGAGCTGTGGTTCTTCCTGCCTTATTTCTTTCCCAGTACGTACAAGATGTTGTATGTATGTGTGCTGTTTGAGGCAGACAAGCATTGCTGCTAGGGCAGGAACATGGGAGAAGCTGTTGTCTCTTTCACAAATGCAAGACCATTTTAGTGCAGTCTTGCTGTATTTATTGGGGGGTTTTGTTACAAAAAAACACCTAGAACCAAAAAATAGAAAAGACAAGTAAAATAAGACACAGCAGGAAAGAAAATTACATGCCTTTGGGAATGTATTGGGTCTGTGTTTTTGTTATTGTTAACTTACTTAACTGTGTAAATATGTCTGTATAAGCACTCAATCACTTGGAACAGTTTGGGGTAGTATCTTTCTTCATAAGTAGCTGTGTGTCTTCTGTCCCTTGGTGTACAGATGCAGTACCAGACTATTATGAACTGAGATCAAGGCAACTCTTAAACAAGGTGATTTCTTTATTCAGCTCATAACTTAACACAGGACAACACAACACAGAACAAGCTAACTTTTACACGTTTTGAACTGGTAAAAGCCACACCTCTAAAGTAGATAACAACCAATGAAATAACAGTGCTTGGGAGCAATGGGAATTGTTCCCGCCAAAGTCAGGGTTCGTTTGGATTGGTCAGCTTCCTGACACCGACCAATCCTGTTGCAGCTTTCAGGATACCAAGAGTCAGTGGAGTTTGTGTCTGAAGCTCAGGCTTGTTTACCCTAAGCAATGTCCCGTTTAGGTTACATAAGCCTTGCACATAAGTAACTACAGGTTTTATAGAATCAACCCATAATCAATAGGCAGTATCAATAAACGAATACATAGCACCCCTCCCCCCTAAGTTAGCACACATAACGTTTCAATTAGTTGGGGTACATCCGTACCCTTTGGGAACGGCAGAGTTCCCTAGCTGGCAAGACAGGGCCTGTCCATGTCCATAGCGCCGTTAGGAGCCGTAGCGCTCGAACGCTTGGGGTCTGGAACAGTGTTAGTTCTGAAGGTTTCCCACGTTCAGTGTGGGGTGTCGATGGTGCTATTGCCTCAGACCTGCTCGTATACTGGAGCGCATTGCAAGTTTCCTCCAACCCAGTAGAAGACTGGGGAGTGTTGCAATTCGTGATTGACTGAGGAGCGTTGCAAGTTGCCTCCGACCCAATAGTAGACTGGGGGGTGTGGCAAGGCATAGCTGGTCACTCCTGGCAGGGTTGGCAGTACGCAGGGTCTCCAGCACTCTGTGGTGATGTAGGGGGGCACTGGCCATGCGATTCTTCTGATGTTGGCATCCCTGTTGATGTGACGTGCAACTCTGGAACGCCAGGGTCTGTCAGCCGGGTGGCCATTCCCTCCACAAGCGGTTGAGAACCGGGAAACTCGTGGGGTCTCATGCGACATGGGAGGTGACATTGGGGGCATGCGCCGGTGGCTGCGTAAACCTCACGATGGCTTTGGTGTTGCATACCAGTGGCCTTCTCCACTCATCGGCATGACCGATATCTAGCCTGTAGTACTCTTTGTGGCAGTATGCGGACGTGACAACTGGGACTGACTGGGCCTGCTGTGCTGGACCCCTGTAAGACGGATGCCCAGCGCCTTGGGCCAATCACGTCCCAGGAGACTGGGGCAATGTCTTTTGACAACTCCATCAGTGGAGTTTGTGTCTGAAGCTCAAGCTTGTTTACCCTAAGCAATATCCCATTTAGGTTACATAAGCCTCGCACATAAGTAACTACAGGTTTCATAGAATCATCAATAAACGAATACTTAACACAGACTTTTGGTCACAAATACAGCTCACAAGGTCCAACCTCTGTACTCAGTTGTAAAATTCCATACAGTTAGGACATTTACATCTGAAAATTTTAGAGCCATTTCTGCTACTAAGTTCATTGTTGACAGGACTATTCCATATCGCATGCAACAGTGAACCCAGCAGCCTGTGATACCAATCATATTATTTTTTTAAAAAGCATTAAAAAGGTCTTATGTGATACTACTTGTTGTGTTAATTTTAGGCCAAATTCGGGTTTTTAATATATTGTGCAGTTGCATGTACTGCCATTCCACCTATTTGTATTCTGCAAGACATTGTCATCTGGTCCAATTAAATTATTGGGGGGGGAAAAATTTTTTCCCCCTTTTTCCCTAGAAAACATATACTAGCAGTTTTAAAATCTGGCTTGAACTACAGTGTTTGCTTGCATGTGGGAATCTCTCGCTGTGACAGTGACACAAATCTTACATGCTTTTTTATTAAGACAAATTAAACTCGTTTTGCTCAACCTTTTGGTATGGAGGGGGGGTAATGAGCTTCATTTTTGGTCCATGGTGTCTGTCTTTACATTCCTGTGTGCTGGCTAAAGGAGAGGGTCTGTGGTGCTTAATTCAATTTGGAAAAGTTGAAGCAGCCACCTTTTAGTAGCTATTGTAACTTTTAAAAATTCCATCTGAATGATGTGGATAAGATCTGGAGAGTGTATTATTTTTCATTTTGGACTTCAGTTTTGATCTTGTACCACTGCTTTGGCACCTTGTCTTGTTCACCAGCTATTGTTGGTTTTATTTACATTCAGGAGAGACATTCCATATTACCAAGGCATTCTTCTGTTAGTGTAGGTTAAATGTTAAGAGAATAGTAATGGCTTTGCAAGTTTAACATATTCAAAAATCAAAACTGATTTCTTTTTCTTTTTTTAAACCCCCGGAGGGGTATTTTTATTATTTTTTCATAGACTACATAACTACAAAGAAACTTGGGGGGGGGGGGGGGACTACAACTATGGATAAAGGAAAGATACCCACACTAACTAAAAACCCAAGAGAGGGAGATCACCTCCGTGTTAAACTAAATGGTAGTAATTAAAGTGTTAGTAGCACAATATACTTGTAGAGTTCTTGTTTTTCACAGCTTCTATATTAGTATGTTAGTTGTTCTGAGAGAACTTTCTGAGCATTTTACTTCAAAAGGTGATTTTCAAAGTCCTTCTGCCTTTACTTCGATTTTCTGTCTCTAAAGTCATATACAGCTTTCATTGCTCCCACACCCGTTTCAACCGCAGAGTCCTCATCCATTCCAGAGGTGGCAGAGTCACTTGATTTGGTTTCTTCCTCTTTGGATTCTTCCCCCAATCCCAGCTGACGTCTCAAATGCCTTGGCTTTAAAAATGGAGTCAATCTTCTCTCTTTTATTGTTGATTTTGAAGATGACCCCTTCAGGAATTGACCACTGGTACTGAATTCCATTAGTTTGAAGAAAAGAGATTAGATCCTTGTAGCTTTTCCTCTTTTGGCGAATTTCAAAAGGAATATCTTTTAAAGTCTTAATAGTTGTATTCCCAAATTTCAGTGGAGTTGCTGACGTTGCCTTTAATATACCATCTCTGGTCTGTCTTCTTGAAAATCTGACCACAATCTCTCCAGGCAGGCTATTTTTTAAAATATAATTGGAGTAAGCCCGGTAGGCTGTTTCCATATATTTTACTATTTCATCCGTTGATAAGCCTGTTACTGGGGCAATAATCTTGCCCAGAGTCTTCTTCAGATCTTCTTTTTCAGTTTCAAGAACTCCCTGGAATCTGAGAATCATCTTGGCCTTTTCCATTTGCAGCTGTAACAAACGGTTTTCTTGGAGGTTTTGTTATGTTTCCTTCTCTCCCATTCTTTTCTTCATTTTCTTGTTTGTGGTGTCTATCTCTGTGATTCTCTCGTTCGCATGCTCCACTTTCTTTTCCATTTCTGCCAGCTGGCGCTGCTGTAAAGCGAAGTTTTGGTTTAACGAGGTCAGTTGCTGGTTAATACCATCGAGTTGCTCCATCATTGGCTTGAGCATATCCGCTAACATCTTCATGCCGTCTGCTCCCTCTTCTGGTCATGGGCTCTGGCTGCCCGGTTTCGCTTTTAACTTTCCTCGGGAAGCTGCCATTTTACAACTTTGTTTACAGTTTCAAACCGCTTCGCAGGGGCTCGAAAAACTCGTCCCATCACTCTCGGTACTCAAGTAAGTCTCTCAAAACAATCTAGCTATTTGTATCCTCCCTTCCTCCCTTGATACGTTTATCTGTCCATGCGCTTAAGAGGTGTCCCTCTTTGCGCTCCACTTTTCTCGCAGGGGGGGGAAATGAATACCCCCCCGTGAGAAAAGTGGAGCGCAAAGAGGGACACAACAGCAGGACCGTCAGGGCGGAGGGAAGCCTCTATTCTCCGGCATCGAGCCGTCAAAGAGGCTAACCCTCAAAAGCCCTCTGGCCTGGAGCCTATCACAAAGGCTCCGTGGGGGTGCCACTTGAGGTAACACCCCTCCATGCCGCTGGTGTGCTAATCGCTCCCCCGAAATCCGGGGAGAGCGACCGCCATCGCCAGTCCACAGACCGGAAGTCTCAAAACTGATTTCTAAGTTTCATTTGAAATTAGCATATCATTGCAAAATACTCTTGACAAATATTTTCTTAGCACAGCTTGCACTCCTTTGTCTTAGAATTCTGCTGCTAACCAGAATACTAATAGTTCAGCACTACTGGGTCCCCCCCCCCAATCTGTTATAGAGCAGGTTGCAGCAGTAGACCCTCCTTTCCAGATGGTAGTAGAGCCTGCCCTCACATACAATTCCAGAAGCACACTTCATGTATTTTTTCCTTAAGAAAGTTATCTTTTTATTAAAAAAAAGTTTTGATTTGGTAAACTCTTTCCATACTTAGTACCATTCAGGTTATTAAGTGTATTTTGATTATTTTTGACTGTTTTATTAGTGTTATTAGCAGCTTGGCATTGTTTTAAAACAGTCTTTACTGATTTTTTAAACTTATTTAAACATAATCTGGTAATATATATATATGTAATCTGTGAAGTGAGTATTCTCATCTAATAGTATTCAGTTAGTTTTGTTGGCTTCAGGCCAAGTATGCTTTCCTAGAAACCCATTTTTTAATTGGAGTATTTTTCTGTACTGTCTTTGGTTTAACTTACTGTCATTCACTGCTACAAAAATATCTTTGGTAGCATCTACCCAGGCCTTCGTATTGTGCTTCAAAATCCTTCTTCCCTGGTGGTTTAGTCCTGTTGACAATGACATAAATCACAGTTCCACTAGACAAATCTATTGCATTGCAAGGGTAAACAGACAAATTTAAGAGATTTCTCTAGGAGTTAACTGCTCTTTTATATAGGCATGTATGAAATACTTAGATATTGAAGTTACTTACATATTTACTGCACCTGTAAAAACTGTTACTGCTTCAGTGTCTTGTTCATGCTAATGAAGAGTTGTTTGGCACATGTGGAGGTCATACAAACAAGGTTGTGAGAGTATGTGGGATAGAACATAATTTAAGGGATTATGGTCAGAGTCAGACAACAAAATAAGTTGATAACTCAAGGAGACTTCTCCTTCATGAAAACGTTGCTTAAATATAAAAAGGTGTTATATATATATATA
>NW_015172036.1:72702-75424 GCF_001447785.1 Gekko japonicus | reverse complement strand
ACACACACACACACACACACACTGTAAAGTGGTGTTCTTTAAACACAAAACAGATACACAAATAGAATGTATTCCCTGTATTTTCCTCTATAAAGTTGGCATTGCTAATGCTAAGCCATAAATCCCCCAACATGCTTCTATAAAATTATAAGTATAAATAGCATCTCACTTCTAAAATAGAAATCATATGTCAAATAGAATGCTTCTCTTGTACAAGTAGAACAGATTATGTGCGATATTAAAATTGTGTTTTTCGCTACTATACTGACTTTTGTCTATGTTTTGTCATTCAGTGGTGTTAAATACTGAAATGATCTTCTTTCCCCCCGCCAGAAAATGCAGAGTCTATAGACCTTAAGCAGCTCTTTGACCTACACTTTTCACACATATATTATGTGTTCTTTGAAAATTTTGTGACTATTGAAATAAGTCTCAAGCAGAAAGGTAAGAACCAAAACAAAATACATGATCTGCAGTTTTAGTTCTTGTGCCTACTGTTTATTAAAATTATTACCTTATTCTTTGGTTCCTTCTGCATTGCCCTGATTTTGAAAACATGTTTTTGATATATATAATGTTTATTAAATTGCTAACAAAAACTCATATATAATTTTTTTAACCTATAGATACATATCTGATTGGTCCCATTAGTTCTGATATTGCTCTTTACTGTAGTAAGATGTAACCCACTGGCTGTAGTACAAGGGACTGGTACACTAGAGATGGAGTTTCTGAATACTTCTCAGAAACTCTTTCCTATAGGTGGCAAAACTTTTTAAAAAATTCCTTCAATTTTTGAGAAAATGAAATGTAACGCACTACTCTGTCATTTCACGTGGGGTTCAGTTTTTGTTTTTCAGTGGTTTGGTCTGACTTTTTTAACCATCTGGATTTACAGCTTAATACTTAAAAAGCATAGTATTAATGTCTGACAGAGAGTTGGTAATTTGTGGGAAGTGAACTAAATAGTGAGGGATAACCAATTCCTAATTGTGGGATTTTGTGGAAGGCATCTTTGCACCTTTCCACTGCACTGTCCCTGCGAAAAAGCCACTCCTGAGGGTGGAGGAGCAGCATGAGATGTTGTGTGAGGACTGTAGTGGGAAGGAGGAATTGGCAGATATGCTCCCTTCTCTTGCATGAGTTCTTGATGTGTTGATCAAAGAGCAGGGAAGGGCAACTATGACTATTTTTCCACTTTGCTGTATCCCACAAGCCCCAGGAGCACGTTTTCAGAGGCAGAGGGGGCTACAGTGTGAACAGGATGGCAGCAAAGATCGCGGCTGGCAACTTGCATTGTTCATGGCAGTAGGATGACTTTTTACCTATGGTTATTCTGAACGTATACTTGGGCTCTATCTTAATCTTGTTTTTGTTGAAAAGTGTCCTCTGTTTTAATTGTAGGGCACAAGTCACAGAGAGAAGAACTAGATGCTATACTTTTTATTTTTGAGGTAAGATTTTTCTAAATGTAGAACGTTATATTCAAATTTGGTATGTATTCTGATGACCTCTTATACATTCTCATAGGTCAAGAAATAGTTTTGTTCAGAATTATTCTGGAGCCAATCAGAATTTAGACCAAAAAAGATATATGAAAATGAAGTTTTGCAAGTCTCCCTAAAAATCTGGAATAAAGGTAGAAAGAGTTTAACTCCCGGTACTTCTCAAATGGCTACTTTTCTAAACCAAAAATGGTTCCCTCTGGGATAAGAATTTCTGGCATTTAATAAATGGAGACAAGCTGGCATAACCTGCCTAATAGATTTAGTTAAAAAAAGGACAACCTTATAATAAAGCAGAATTAGAAGCTAAGATTGGTGTTAGATCGCGCTAACAAAGGACTCGTAGAGTGATTCAGCAAGTGATTCAGCTTTATTGAAGTAACGAACAAGCACTCAAACGCATTAGAAACCAGAACAAGAAACTGTGGGAGCTATGCTCCTTTTAAACATAACCGGGCTAATGTAGCCACGCCTATTTACAAATAACAACCAATGAGATTGCTTAGTTAAGGACCAATGGGAGTCTTTCCCTCCCAGGGAATGGTACTGTTCTGATTGGTCGCTGTTACAAAGCGACCAATAGGAAGTTCAGTCAGAGGAGCCCTAGCTTGGCTCGAAGCTTAACATGGGAGTCTAATGAGGTGATTCATGTGAGGATTCCAATACATTACAATTCCTCCCCCCTAAGTTAAGACAACACCATCGTTAAAATATTTACAGTTGATCGATAATGCATACATTAGTCAATACCACATACTTTATTGCAGTCATAATCAGCCAAGTACGATGGCGCTCGCCGCTCACGCTGAGACCTGCGAAGCGGTGCAGGCGCTATGGGCACACAAGGTTGTGAGCCAGTGTGGGGTTCAATACAGCCTGGTTCAGGCTCCAACTCTACTGGGGTTTCAGCCCCGCACACAGGGGTCTGCCCTGACTCGGGGACAGTACCGGGCAGTTCGGTACTCACCGCCTGCTCTGGGGGTCTCCACTCAACGTTGGGGAATTCAGCCGTCGGAGAGTCAGCGCTGTCCTTAGCCCAACGCCTCCTTAACTGATCTATGTGGCGCCGCCAGATTCGACCGTCAGCCAACTGCACCACATACATTCGAGTACCCACAGAGTCGGATATCACCCCAGGAAGCCATAAGTGACCATTAGCATAATTCCGTGCAAAAACCTTGTCCCCTTTTTCAAACATGCGCACCTTCGGTTGAGAG
>NW_015172036.1:72064-72199 GCF_001447785.1 Gekko japonicus | reverse complement strand
CAGGGTTTCCCAGATGATTCCCAGCCGTGGGGTGTAGCTTGAGGGGGATCAGGTCTGACCTGCTGACACTGGGGACATACCCGCACCCACTCCTCGATTTGTTTGTCCAGCCCTGGCCACCAGACAAACCCTCTG
>NW_015172036.1:62243-69678 GCF_001447785.1 Gekko japonicus | reverse complement strand
GGCTTTGCGAAGGGCTGCCACGAAATCTGCGATGGTCTCGCCTCCGGCCTGGTTCCGCTTGTAAAAAGCGTGCCGGCAGGTGATCTCCGATGGTTGTGGAGAAAAATGGGCCTTAAGCTTCTTTGTGATGTCAGCGTAGGAGACAGTTTTCATATCTGTTGGGGCCATCAACGACCTGGCAATGTCGAAGGTTCCCTTCCCGCAGGAACTCAGGAGGCATGCTCGTTTCTTCGCCTCATCGGTGATGTCGTGGGTCTCCAGATGGAACTCGAACCTGGATAGGTAGGAGTCCCAGTCTTCTGAGGAGGGTTCGAAGCACTCGAACTTCTGGCTTCCAGCCATCGTGGGAGACTTGGGCACCGGAGCTGGTGGCGCCTCCGCCGGATCGGCTGCTGTGCTTTGCCCGCTTTCTTCCGAGTCCGAAGTGTGGATGTCCGCAGGGCTGCCTACCTGCTCTAACATCCCTCCTTCGTCGCCAATTGTTAGATCGCGCTAACAAAGGACTCGTAGAGTGATTCAGCAAGTGATTCAGCTTTATTGAAGTAACGAACAAGCACTCAAACGCATTAGAAACCAGAACAAGAAACCGTGGGAGCTATGCTCCTTTTAAACATAACTGGGCTAATGTAGCCACGCCTATTTACAAATAACAACCAATGAGATTTCTTAGTTAAGGACCAATGGGAGTCTTTCCCTCCCAGGGAATAGTACTGTTCTGATTGGTCGCTGTTACAAAGCGACCAATAGGAAGTTCAGTCAGAGGAGCCCTAGCTTGGCTCGAAGCTTAACATGGGAGTCTAATGAGGTGATTCATGTGAGGATTCCAATACATTACAATTGGCGAAAATATACTTTGGTATAGATTCCTGCAAGTGAACCACGTGATAAACACAATACAACATTCAGATACTTTCAAAAGACCTTTAACAACATTTGAACTTATACTCAGGAAACAAAGTGGAGAGATTAAAGGTCTTATCTCAAACATTTACAAAATTCTGGTTTCTGTGATAAGTGAGACTAAAATAAAATATCAAACACTATGGCAAATGGATTGTCAAAACAGAATCCAAAAGACTGACTGGATTAAAATTTGGAGCTCCCCCAGCATGACATCTAAGATTTTTACTATAGGTTTTAATTCTCTTAACGTTTTAAATAGATGGCACTAAACTCCAACCAGAATACATAATATGCACCCCACGTCAAGCCCAAAATGCTGGAGAAATTGAGGGCTAGTGGGAAATTTTTTGTAGTGGTGATGGCACTGCCCACCCATAAAAAATTTCTGGCAGCAAATCTTAAAACACATATACCTAATCACTGGATGCAATTTACTTGAATTACCAGAGATGGTCCTTCTTTTTGTCTGGTCAAATCATTCAGGAGACAAAACCAAAGCAAAAGTAATTTCATACCTCCTAGCTATAGTGAGAATTTTAATTGTAAAAAAAATGGAAAGAGAAATCAGGTCCTACGTTACAAATGTGGCAAAACAAATTATGGGATCACTTCATATTTAGTAAAATTATGTACCAGTCTATTGTGCCTAATTTGGATAACTACCAAAAAACATTTCAAACTCTCTGGTTTCCTGTGGTAGAATATTTAGCGGAAAAGGAGATTGTCCCCAACAACCCATATTTTCAAGACAATATCATTTTGAGATATAAGAATATGGCTTTATTAACAATGTATAATAACTTAATTTTGTAGCCAGGGCCGGCTCCAGGGTTTTTTGCACACTAGGCGAGGCTACCTTCTGGCGCCCTGGTGCACCCACCAATTTTCAAACATAAATGCATTTTAGGAAATAATAATAATAATGATAGTAAACATGAGCAGTGACTTTGGTTATGATGTGATATGCCAGGGATATCACATCATAATCAAAGCCAAATATATTTTTCTAACTGTACAGAAACACTCAAGAACGCACAATCACACAGATATTCACAAGTACGGATCCCCCCCCCATTGCCTAACTACGGTACTACTGAAAAGTCAACCTGGAAAATAGCGAAAACAAAAAAGCTAATAGGAAAGCCGCAGAAAGCCTCACCTGGGGGCTGGCAACCAGTCTTCCCTCTAAGCTGAGCTAGTGTGAGCCGGCTCAGTTTTTTCAGCCTCCGACTCACACATTCTTGTCTCAGCTCAGGAAGAGACGGCTCCAGAGCAAACTCATTTATGCTGCAGCCCAATGGCTCACTCACAACTTTAATGCCAATTAGCTCACAAAGTAGAGTTTTTGCTCACAAGACTCTACAGGCAGCTTTAAGGGAGCATTGCTGGCAACCCCTTTCAACTAGATCCGACTTTTGCCCAGAGCCACTTTGATTTGATGCTGCGCCGTGGAGGGAGTTATGTTTTTTAAAACAAACAAACACCAGAGAAACTCTGAGGACCTGGCTGTCACCTTTTCTCAGTGTCGGCTCTGCAGATGGGGGAGGGGTGCTCTTCTCTCCCGCTCTGAGGCTCCCCCCGCCACTAGCCCCTCGAGGGGGCAAACCCCAGCTGCTCTCTGTCCCCCCCCCGGCTCCTGTGTACTGCCCACCCCCCCATTGAAACCATTCCTGCTGAAATGCCACCCAAATTTGATAATTCCAGATGTGTATAGCAGGGGTCCCTAAACATTTTGAGCATGCAGGCATCTTTAACAGTTTGAAAGAGGGTACTAAAAGAGTAGGGGCCTTTCTAGTCTCCTCAGGCAGGCCATTACATTGGGTGGTGCCACTACAGATATGTCTGGTGTAGTCCGCTCTGATTCCTGAACCTTTATGAAATAAATGTTGTTATTCTTTATAGTTATCTTCTATTTTACTTTGCTCCCAAATTTTAGAAGTGAGGTATGAGAGGATGGCTATTAGGGAATAAGGGGAGTTGAACATTCCTGGGGCACACAGAGGGGGTTATGTGTTTTTCTGAATTTTGTTCATGGTCTCGGTTTGAAGCTTTGACCCTGAATTTTTGACATTAAAATTTTTGAAAAAAGTTAAATGTAGAATTATCTCCTTCAGTTGGACCTTGATCTCTGTAGGTAGTATTCTTAAATAATGTTTACCAAACTCTCTAAGATTTGCTTCATTGTATTTATGTAAATTTGCAAGGAGTTCACCTGAACTAGAATGTTGCCCTGGAAAATTTCATCTAAATGACCAATAGTTGGTAGAAGACTTGGGAGAGTCTGAAAGCAGGGTCTTATGATAAAAGTAAAGCTATCTTCTGTTATTTTAAAGATAAGCACAGGTCTGGTAATGGAGATTTCTAACTATAACTGCATTGTGTCTTTGACTTTTGATTTTGTAGAAAATTTTACAACTTCTTCCAGAAAGAATTCATCAAAGATGGCAATTTCACAGTATTGGTAGGTGTTGGAGAAATAATTTTTTCTAATGATTAGTAGTTTTAACCAACAGCAAAATTGTAAATTTGAAAGATGGTTTATAAAATATCAATAAATCTCCTATCAAACATTTTGGGTGGGAAGCTTCAGATGTTTTGGATTAAAGGAGAGATGGTCATTTGGTGGTGCATTGGTGAGTCCTAGTTCCAGAATAATTGTATTTGACCTACAAAATTCTAATCACATTATGGTAAAATAGTTGACCAAAGTTCCAGTTATAAAGGGCCCTCAGAAATGACATTGGAGCTAAGTGGAGGTCTGCTGCTGGAGCAGGCAGATTACATCTTCCAAAGACTTAAGTACCATTAAGTCTTCAGAACTGCATGATTGGATGCATGCCTTTGTTATGTAAGAAAACCCCACAGGTTTAATCTGATTCAAAAGTATCAAGAAGGTGATCTTTTCTCACTTCTGGTTTTGAGTTTAATACCAGAGGACATAAAGTTCACCAAGAATAATCTAGAGATTGCCAAGGGCTTGTTAAAAGATTTTAGCAAGTCTGACCGAGAACTCTCACACTTCGTTAGCCATAAAGTAACAAATATTGAATGTATGCTTTCTTTTCCAGGCTTAATTTTAAAGAAATTACTTCACACAGGGAACTCTTTAAAGGTATGGCTGATGGTATTAAAACATTCATTATTTTATTTCTTTATTACTTCAACTTTTACCCCACCCTCCCCACCAAGGCAGGCTCAGGGCAGTTTACACAAAACCAATAAAACAATATACATCTCAATATAAACATAATAAACAATTTTGAGGACTAGGGAAAAGATGACATATTTTATCAGAAGTTGTTTTACTACTGGATTCATAAAACTGTTGACATACTCTTATTTGCAAATAAAAGTGGGATTAAAATGTGATGTTCTTTTACAGATTCGTCGTGAAGGTGTACGTCTTTTCCTCTTATGGTTGCAAGCCCTTCAAAATAATTGTAGTAAAGAGCAACTGTGTATGTTTTCTTGTTTAATTCCTGGATTTCCACCACCACAGTCTGAATATGGACCTCGAACTCTAGATAATCTAATAAATCCTGTACTAAATGTTCAAGAAAGTAAGTATTTAACAGTTTTGAATAAGCTGCATATTTCAGCTATCCACTTTATCAGATTATTTTAAGTGAATTCAGTGAAGAATGCTTGATCTATTTGAAGTTATTGGTCCAGAATGCTTCTTAAAAAGCATCCAGTAAGGACTCTTGCCCACAGATTTGTTATATCAGTCAGTGATAGGTTAGTGTCCCCTGGTGCAATTCAGGATTGAATTTTGCAAACCAAGCTGTTTCCCAAAGCATGTTGTAGTGATTTCTTAGAGTTCTCAGTGCATCATGCAGATGGTCTTGTCCCAGGGCTCTTGGTTCAAAGTATCCTGAGAAATGTAGTTTCTAGGGCATGTGTTGTCATTCTAAGGATCCAAGCCCAAAAAACTACATTATCCATGGTCTGGGGTGCTGCCGTTGCAGTTTTCCAGAAGGTACCAGGGAGGAGTTGTTCTCCTGCTCCAATTATAATCTGAACTGATAAGAATTATTGGGGCTGTAATGTTTGCCTCCCATTGCAACCAAGCATCCTGAGCTGCCAAAGCTTCTACACTGAGCCAAGCAAGTATGAATTTAGCTGTAAGTAGTAATTCTAGTAGAGTTTATGAAGAAATAGCTCTGGGTGTGCTTGCCCCTTCATAAATAGAAAATTCCAATGTTTTGAAATGCATTCATTAATCTCTTTTTAAAACTCAGTAGACTTTATCCGTAGGCTAGATGGAAGCTTTAATAATCTGATTCAAAACCACTTACTTTGCAGTATAATGCACTGGTTTCAGTAGAACCCAAATCAAAGTAAACATTTTAGAATCATGGTGAAAGTATGTTTAGTTAGTGTTTGATTAATTTATTTATAAAATGTTCAACTGCTCTTCTATTCACAAATAAAAACCCATAAAATGGTGTATGGTAATTAAAAACAGTAAAAGGTAGCAAACAACAAAAAAGTTTAAGAAAACAACTAAAGACCAGTTAAAAGTTTAATCAGTAATTTACCAAGAACTCTTGGCAAAACAGAAAGATTTCATTGCCTTGGCTTCATCCAGATGAAAGAAAATCAAGAAGTCTTCAGCGTGCATGTTCCTTCATCCTCTCTTATGCTGTGCTGAGATTGAAGACTTCCTGATATAGAATACCTGGGGTGTGGAGGGCTAATGTTCTTGTTCTGTGGCCTAAGTGTATGATTCTAAGCATGTTCATTTCATAGGAATTTCACCTGAAGTTTTTAAAATGTTTACAAGTGTTCAGGCTCAAGAGTAATATCTGAAAACACACTGTAGCCTTTTGAGGATGCTGCTGTGCCTCTGAAGGACAGGATCCAGCAAGTCCTCTTCTCCAGCCATTCCTCTTTTGGGTGTTCACAGATTGCAGCATTCATGATATTGTGTAGAAGGAAAAAACAGTCTGAGAGTCTTCCCTCTCCTCCCTAGAGCACTGGTTATAGCCTAAATCCTTGAAGAAGAGAGGGAGGGCATATACATTTTGGCAGTAACAGCTCTCATGGTCCAATCCATGTGCATCCAAGAAGGCAGCAAGGGATGAGGATAAGGTCTTGCTGAGTATTAGGATGATCTATCCAGTACAGTTGTGGCATTTGGCCCTAAATATTTTAATAGTACATGGCTGAGCACAGCATCATAATATATGTGTTTAGTTGATAGTAATGTTTTCTCTAGTTATCCCTTTTGTGTAGTTTTGGGCTTAGTGGTTTGAAAAAAATACCCCTAAGTAATGACAGCTATGTAGTGTGTTACCTTTCTGAATAAAACTTATGAAACTTGACAGCTTTCATGTTTCTTTTTTTTTAATAGCACAAGTAACAGTAGAAGAAATCACTCCACTGGTCCCTCCACAATCAGGAGATAAAGGACAGGATGATCTAACAAGCTATTTTTTAGAAGCACTTTTGAAATACATGGTGATTCAGGTATGTAGAGTTCCTCATATTTTCTCAAGTAACTGATTTCCCCCTACTATCATTTTGCTGCTTTTGTTGACTGTACAATTTGCACTCCAATAATATTTTTCTCTTATCCAAATTTGTCCATTAAGGTTTGGCAATTTAGCCCCACTGAAGTTTGCGTGTTACGTGCTGTCAAGTTGCTTCTGATTACCTCCAAAATGTGCTGTCATTACACTGAAATTGACAGAGCTGCTATTTTGGTTCAGGTTTATTGCAATTAATTAGACCTTTGAAAACACCCCAGTGCTAATTTAGAAACTCTTTAGGAACTAGTTATAATGCTTCTTTCCATCAGAATATTTTCTATCACTCGGGGTGCTTCAGCAAAAAAATCCCAATTGTTGTGAAATTCTTCTTGTTCTTCATGTTTAGTAAAATTGAATGTGTGTCCCTCATCTCAAATATCTGAATATGATGAAAATCACAGTTCTCAGAAATAATACATCTTTGCCCACAGACAGGTTCACTTAATTAAAAAAGGTCCCTTTGGTTTACAGAGAAACTGGTAGTGTAACATAACCGGGAGCAGTGACCTAACACATCTGCCCCCATTTCCCACAAATTAGCTGTAAAATTTCGTAGCCAATCTCACAGACAGTGTGTGTACACTATCTTACAACTTTGTCATAAATAAGCAGCGATTTACAAAAAATGTCATGGTATAGATACTTTGATAATATTTTATTAAATCCCAAAGCCATCTATTATTTAAGTATAGAGTGACGGTTAGAATCAGGGATGGAACAGAATTCCCATGGGTATATTGGGAATTGACATAGCTTACCTGTCTTAATTTTTCCCCTTTCGTATCCAAGGAAACAAATAACAGTAAGGTGTGATTTTCTGTCCTTCCTTGGTTCATGTAACTTTTTAGGCAACAAGTCTAAGCAGGTCTACTCAGAAGTAAACCTCATTTTATTCAAAGAGGTTTAATTCCAGGAAAAGGCCTTTATAATTGCAGCACACAAAACACTGTTTATGGCTCTTTGCTTTATGGTGAATATTGTAAATGTTGAACAGAAAT